>NW_010427303.1:37966-38241 GCF_000710305.1 Buceros rhinoceros silvestris | reverse complement strand
TATATAATTATATAACATCCACATTTAAACCATAGAAATTTATAAAATGTGTAGGCATACTTACATATGATATATACACATTTTATATATAATTCTGTAACATATAAAATATGTATCTTTATATAACTCGCTTAAAAAATCCCCTGCTATAATATTTCAGAAACGGCATTGAGGATGCATCATGTGAGACAGATACCTGATCTTGTTCTGATTAATTGTGGCAGAAAAGGAGGATGAGGGGTAACCTCATCACTCTCTACAAATACCTGAACGCA
>NW_010427303.1:32665-37514 GCF_000710305.1 Buceros rhinoceros silvestris | reverse complement strand
GTTGTCAATCATTGGCACAGGCTGCCCAGGGAGGTGGTGGAGTCCCCGTCCCTGGAGGGGTTTCACAGCCGTGTGGGAGTGGTGCTGAGGGACATGGTTTAGGGACCCTGGCAGTGCAGGGGGAACGGTTGGACTCAATGATCTTAAAGGTCTCTTCCAGCCTAATGATTCTGTGATTCTGTGGCAAAGGTTCTGAAAAACCTACTTCATGTAGCTGCACATGAATGTCTTGTCTGTTTATCAGGCTTAAAAGGTGAAGTGATTGTAATGCTTCAGAAACCAGACTGGTTTTTCCAGAGCTTATCTGGGCGTCCTGTATCTGAACAGTTTACTATCCATGTTGTTTCAAACTACAAGAGGAAAACCATCTCTTCCTATGCAGCCATGTAAGACTTTCTACTGAGGGGGCCAAGGAGGAGTCATACTTCCTAATGCAGAATAGCGCATCGAGGCAGCTTTGTTTAGTTATTCACCAAAAGAGGAACAAAAGTAGTGGGAAACTTTTCAAATTTCTTCAAGTTACATATTTGAACTGATACTTGCACTGAACATAATGAGGAACACCCATGTAGGTGGATGCACTGAACCCGTTCTCATTTCCCGTTTGAGTTCCCTTCCATTTTTCCAGCATTGTGGAGAGACCATAAAAACAGTAAATTAAGGGAATATTGTATTTACATGGGAAAAAAGTAATTTTTAATAGAAGCTATTCTCTGCTCTCTATTATGAATCAGGATGGAGAAAGAACAGAGGGAAAGAAAAGGAGTTACTGACTGGCTGCAATTATTGTATTTACAGTAAATGCAAAAGTCTTAATCCTGATAGTATTCCCCAGCAGAAGCATTCACTAAAAACAAACAAACGAACAAACAACAACAACAACAACAAAACCCAAGTAAATGTGAGAGGGCGTTAGAAAGTGCCTTTAAAGCAATATTCCTGCAGATAAAAAAAATCAGTGTATATCTGACCATCTAGGACATTTGGAGGTGAGCTTGGAACTGAAAAGAATGTTTAATTCAGTGGTCAAATTGGTATTTGAATATGAAAAAGCAGAAGTCTCTGAACATTTTGATGGAAGAAGTACCAGGTACCAGATTGCTAAAACCTATCCTAGATCTACAAGTTTCAAGAGTAAAGTAGGGGTCATTCTTCCATCATGCTTGGTCTTTCTTGGCCAGGAATTGCTGTCATCTGGAGCAGAACTGATTGCCTATGTTTTCTACAAGGTTATGATCATTCTGCATACATGTGTGTTTGGACAGATTTTGTACTTTTTGCCACAACAGAAATTTTAACTAGAAGAAAATATCTGGAATGATGTCATTTGCAAAGAGATTAGAGGAAATATGAAGAAAAGATGCAGACCTCGTATGTGCCACTGAAAGAAATACAATGGCTTGTACCTCCAGCGCAGAAACAGCTTACGACAAAGTCAAGTGAAATTAAGTCCTTAAGCCCCGTAAGGGCTGCAGTAAGCACCTGACCAGCCCCTTCATGAGACTTCCCATCTCTTTCAAGGCTGTTGGATCAAGCATCATTAGAAGAAGAAAAGTGCAAGGAAACTTGGATATTTAAGATTGTTCTGATGCCTAAGGAAGAAATGGGGGGATGGACATCTGTCATACAACTTTCCCTGCTCAAATAGACCCTTGTTAATTTGCTTTGGCACAATGGAGAGGTTCTGAAGTGGGCAGCATTAATCACGGGTTTGAATTATCTAGCAATATCCATAAAATATTATAAATAATAGCTGAACAACTGGGCCTTGATATATTGCCTGAAATCCAGACAAAGTGACTTGTTCTCTGTTAAAATCCAGGCTGTTATTGTCTCATAAAATGGGGCACTCATATCGTCTATAATTTATTATCTAAAAATGAATAATAAAACAACACCAACCTGTGACTTCCATCTATGGGCTCAGTTCTGCAGCCCTTCTGATGGCAGAGCTGCCATGGAAGCCATGATTAAGTATTACAGGAGAAGACCCCAGTACTACTAAAATGAGATTTATTTTTATATGTCTGGTTTAAAATACATAGGTTTGACAGTTCCAAGGATGTTATTTTCCCCATTAAAGGAATATAATTGTTTACGGAGTGCTTAAAACGAGGGCATTATGTTTATGATACCCACCCTTCCCTGCGCAACAAGACTCAGCTGTAACGAGACTGCGAAAAGAGAGGGTGAAGGCATTTCCAGGGTGTGTCCGGGGCAGTAAACATTTGTTTCTCTCATGTGTGTGATCAGCTCAAAGAAATACCCTCCTCCTTTCAGAACCCTTGATGAAACTGCTGAAGAGTCAAAAGTGCGAGCAATGACTCGTCGTCAAAATGAAAGGAGGTGTGTATGCTGTTAGTCCTCTGATGGGTTTGTTGGTTAACACTGTGCACTTTTTTCTGTTGGCCGGTTAAAAATGGAGCAGACTTGCTAAGCTGATGGACAGTACCAGACTAGAAATACATCGGAGACTGACCATGGTAAGTAAAACAACACAGTTGAGTTTGGACTTTTTCTGACCTTATCTGAACCACCAAAGCGTTCAGTCTCTAGTCCAAACTGGTCATCTGGATACCTTACAATTAATGAAAATTGACTTCTCAAGCAAGTGAATCAGCCTTCCCATTTAAGATACCTGCCGTAATAAGGAATAGCACTACCCTTTAAGATAGCGAAGTCTTTCCAGGACGACCACTGAGAACAACAAGCATGTTACACTGGACCAGATGCTGGATTCTAGCTTCTCCAGAGCTATTGATGATAGAATGCATCCTCTGCATTGTTCTGTAACTTAGAGAATACAAGTAAAGAAACGACACTTTGGGCAGCAGTTTGTCAGTGAAGTATCTGGGGATTAGAGCAGATCAAGAGCTTAACAGGAATCAGATTGTCATGTTGTCACAAGGAAGGAAGGACATCAGAGCTAGTCCTTCCATTCCACTTAGTGCTGGAAAGCTGCAAGTTGAACAACTGCATTAATTTCTGGGCAGTGAATTTCAATAAAAATGTAAATCAACTGGAGAGGGTCCAGAAGACAGCACTAGGGGTGGTCAGAGGTCTGTAACACATGGCCTTTAAGGGAACATTGGAAGAGATGGAATTGGTTTTGCTAAAAATGGGGAGAATCAAGAGAAAAGACTTGATAGCAAAAGTTAAGTAAGACCTAAACAAAGTCTTTCAGTTGGTGAAGATGGTTAAATACCAGGGAAGATTGCCCATGGGGTGGTTGAATCTTGATCACTGGTGATTTTGATAAGTTGAGCATCTACATATGGTTTACTTATGGATGATATAATTTCAAGGGGTAGAACAGGTCAGTAACTCTATTGAAAAGTTATCTTTTGGGGGAGTGAAAAAGAGGTTGTCTTACGCTGTGCTGCTAAAGCCGTCTATTCATCCAGTCCAATGAGGATGTGTTTATAACTGAAGTTTATTCATTACTTTTAAACCTTTCGTCTTCATTCTGCCACTGTTTTCCTTGCACACAGGAGTCTGTGCTCTAGTGTTTAAACTACTTGTGTTTGGTTTTCAGACCACTTTCCAATTTACAAAATTCACAGAAGCCACAGCCCTCGGGCGGAACAATGCTGGACACTGACATCTTGAACTGCTTTTTAAACCTGCCTTACTGCAAGGTCACATGCAGTAACAAAGCACAAGAGTCTCTTTCAATCAGTGGCATCACACAGGTTCTTGAAGCTCTCCATATGCTTAAGGACTTCACTCGATAGGAGACAGAAACCACAGTAATTGAGTGGTGAATCCGGCTTTACATTTTATCTGTATATATAAAAAAGGTGAATGTAAAAATCCCTTCTCATGCCAAAAAATTGGCTATTTCTGGACCTTTATTGCATTTTTAAACCCTCTAAATATTTTATCTTTATAGATTGTATTATTTATGTATTACAATTCTTGTCATGCCCTCAAGCTCTGTCAGGACACTACTTCTCCCTGTACAAAATAAATTGCTTATAAAATTTGTCTTCAGGGGAACTCAGACACAAATAGCAATGTGCGCTCCTTCTAAGTCACAGATAACAGGCTGATAAATTGTTCTTAGCACCTGTTTTGAATTTCTTGCCCTGAAGGATATGGATTTCTGTGCATGGCACAAGGTGGCTCATTATAAAACATAAGACTACTTTAGGAGAGAGTTATCTCACCTAACTTTGAACAACTCATTTTGGTGTGCCTCGCCTAAATTGGATAGCTGGGTTTCCCCAATACTCAGAGCAGGAGGACAAGCACTTCCAGCAGGTGTTTTCTAAATTACTCCCTGGAGCTGCATGACAGAGATCACAACCAACTTGGACAACTTACTTTACTTCCTAAAGTGTGGTGGGAATGCATCCAAATCTTAAAGCAAGATTGTTCCCTAGCTTTGTCAGGTGGTTTGGCATGTGGGAGTTAGTGGTTATATTAAGGTTTCACAGTTATCTGTTCCCAGACCATTGATTTTAATGGAACCATGTGAATTTATCACTCAGGGAATTCAGCTCTGTTAACTTTCTTCATCCACGTCTTACTCTTGCTGGATCTCATACGTCAGCTCATGTGTCTGCTCCATGAAGAAACAATTTTTCAACGATAGATCAGGAAATTCCAACAACAAGGCTGGAAAAGCACCCTTAATTCTGCTCTTTCAGTCTTTCTGGCCGATTTTCTTTCAGAATCATCAACTTTGGCCAGAGGCATTTGACAGAGGGGCCAAAATCATGAAGATACGTCTTTCAAAAATCATGGGGAGAAGTGACAAGCGATAAGAGAGGTCCTATTGATGCTCATGTTCAGAGAAAGATACGGTATCTGATCATCTTCATTAGAGAATCCATACGAGGGAAAG
>NW_010427303.1:26709-32609 GCF_000710305.1 Buceros rhinoceros silvestris | reverse complement strand
GATCATCTGCATTAGAGAATCCATACGAGAGAAAGAGACTTTATAAACATCCCAAACGTAAGAAAAAGACTTAATCATCCCTTATGCTTATTAGGTAACCAAGAGTCTAGGACCCAACTCAAGTAGAAAATAGGCTTCAACAGCTTTACTGCTTTAGGCATAGCTTGTTTATGTAGCTTTTCCACATTTGTCCATGTCTATATATAATATCAATACATCTTAGAGTGAACCTGGCATTGCACAGAGAGACTCAGTTTCAGGTTCCAGCATGTTTTGAAATGTGAAAATTGCCTCCCTGAAAAATACTTTCAAGAAATTGGGAGCAACACCAGGAACACCTGAAGGTCAACCAGTGAACTATCAAGTATGTGTCCTGTGCAATCTCCACACTGGCTGCTGATGTTTATTGCCTGTACTTCATGCTTTATATTCACGCTCTTGCTGTTTGGTGGACTTCTTGAAGCTGTTGGCCAGTTTTAAAGCCTGTGTTTTCCTTCCACTGACAGCTCAACATGCTTCTATGACAACATCCATCTGTCCACTGCTTTATCTCTTTGCATGCAGGAGAAGATTCTCCCAGACTTGAGTATTGTATAACTTCCTTCCAACATACCCCTGCTCCTGAAGAACTCTGGCATGTTAATCCACATTTTTTTTATTTAAATACATTATTTATAATTTTTGTAATATCCGCAGCTCTTCTTATTCCATTTCTTCACTGCTTTTTACAATGCACAGATCAAGTGAGGTTTGAAGGCCAAGTTTTCAATTACTGTTGAGTTACAGAATGCAAAATCTAGGAATCAAGAAATACGAAGAACTTAATTATGTTTTTGAATAGCTTTTTCTCTGGGACATTTTAACTGATCTCACTGTCATCTTTTATGAGATTTCATCAACAATCAATCAACAATTATTGATGTATGGCTACAAACCACCAATAATAGATATGATTTCATCAATTAACCCATCCATCGAACCCATATCTCTCCAGTTTAATGACAAGGGTGTTATGTGGGACTGTGTCAAAGTCCTCGCAGACGTCAAAGTAGATGAAATCAATTATTCTTCCCCTATCCACCAACACAGTCACTCCATTGTAGAAGGCCACCAGATTAGCGAGGCCATGTTGGCTGTCACTGATCATCTCCCTCTTGTCTGGAAATAGTGATTATTTAATTTTTGCATACTTTCTCAATTTTCATTTAGTGAGGATTGCCAAATATAAACTCGCTATTACTTCACTGAGGTATTTATATGAAAAAATATATATAATAGTTCCTTTGGTTTGATTTGTATTTTCTTATTTTATGCAAGAAAACCCTATCTCTTCTGGAACGATGCGTTCTTTGGAACGCAATGGTTTCACCAGTTCATGTAATAGATTTTTTTTCTTTAATTAGCTTCCAACTGAAATCTGAACATTTAGTTGCTAGAAAACAAACAACAGAGCTCTTAATTTTCAGCTTTTCAGTGAAAGATATTTCACAATTAATTGTAATGCTGTCATGCTGCCTCTGTTCATAAAATTGTTTCTTTCTCTTAATTCCAAGGATTACATTTGCAGATAAAAATGTGTGGAAACTGCTCAACTGGATTAGTCAGCAGCCCTTTTTACCCAATATTTAGTCTCTGAAAGGAGAGTGTAACAGATATTGATTCTGGTAAACAGCACCAGAAACAAGGCAAGTCTAGATTAAGGTTACCCTATGTATAAGTCCGAGATTTAGCCCTGCCTAACAGATTGATTTGATCTGAATTATTACACTTCACAGCTACTGATATAGCTTTTCTCTGTGGATTTGTCAAAAGCCTTTTTGAGTCTGTATATACATTTGCCTTCCACAACAGCCTCTGATGATGAATTCCATCACTGAATCATGCATTTTGTGCGAAAATATGAGAATTACTCATTTTATGTAAAACGGTGTAAAATTCTTTTATCCATTCCAAGTGTACTGCCCAATCACTTAGGAATTTATGCCAGACACATACAAACTTGCATGGAAAAGAAAGAGAACTATGTTCCACTACATGCAGAAAAGCCTGATGATTTTTTCCTTTGCAAATTTTGCAGTGGTGTTTCCTGTGAGTACAGCTGCTGTGCACAAAATGTGTTCAAAATTAGTCTTCTATGTCATGCTTTCTCACCAATTCTTGTGCCTTAGTGTTGTTCCTCATAATTCTGAGTATTCCAGGAAAGCTTGAAATCATCTGTTGAGCTCTATAGCCTACATTTTGGGGACAAAATGCCTTAGCTCCTGTTCCCAAGTATTTCTCACTTTGAGCAGTCTTTTGCACACCGGCCTTCATTTTCCTGTGGTTCATGTCATACACCTCCATTGCATGGGTTTGGGCTGGATGAACTTCAAAGGTCTACTCCTCCCCAAACCATTCTGTCAGTCTATTCTGTTATTCTTGCAATGTCATAGTCTTATTCTGATGTCTCAAATGATCTCAATGCTCACTATCTTTCTCTACCTTTCAAACTGCTATCAGCGTGATTTTTAGTCATCATAGCTTGCCTGGACATACAAAGTATCATTGATCTGCTTATGTACCTGTAAGTCATCACAGTGAGGATGCATCAGGCTTACCATGCACATAGAGCAGTGCTGCTTACGGCAAGATTTCATTAAGTGAACTGGCATCCTGGTGATTCTGAAAGAGCATTAAATACTGGAAATGTCCTGGAGATTGTTTGACACCCCCAAGTCTTGCTTAGCCTTCCCTGTTGGACTGGTGAATTTGTTTACAATATCAAACCTTTGCAGGCGATTTTATTTGTACTCTTAGGCAACTATAAGAAAGCAAACATGGCATTCCTAACTCTGAGGATTAGCCAGTCTGTCTGCTGTATAAATAAAAGCAGCTGGGGAACTGTTTTCATTTTATGCTTTTTGGTAAATGCTTCATAAACCAACAAAGTGCCAAAGGTTTCTTCTGGACTCATGGATCCTGAAGGGATCCTTTGATGTCTGATAAGAAATCAGTTTGTGGAGCAATTTCTCTCTAAACAGGGACATCATTAACAAATTTCTCTTCCATTAGGCTGTCTATTTTCACAAAGTATTTAAGAATATGATGTTTCTGACTTCTGCCTCTCTGTTAAATTTGACTGAAATTGGCCCATATTCCAAATACAGCTGAAGTGGGTATAAACAACATTACTTACAGTTTACTCTGAGACTGAGCTCCTGTACATGTCCAGACAGTATAAATTAGGAATCTGAGTTGGTATGGCTGTCCTGGGTTAACACTGAATGGGAATGAGCACTGTGCAAATCTTTTCTCACATCATGCAAATGAATCTGAGTTACTAACAGCACTAAAACCTAGTTTTCTTCCTCACTGAAAATCATACCCCAAAGCTGGCTATATGTGGAAAGGATGGCTTGGAAACCTTACACACATAGGTCAAAGAGATGAAAAGGAGCAGGAAAATCAGCCACGAATAAAATTGACAAGACAATTTTTCAGCAGAAAGTGCAATTTAATCTAAACATTTCAAAGTAATGTGCCCTGTTTCAGTGGCATTTTTAACATGAAAATGATAAAATGAACCACCATCACTTCATCTTTTAGTTTTGACAGAGTCAAAATGTTTTCTTTTCAATAAAGAAAAAACACTCTATTAATTTCCCTTTACATGAATATTTTAACATTAGCATTGTATGTACCAGAAAGTATTGAATAGAATATGCTGCACACTGATGAAACTCATCTGATTATATTTAATAGCAATTTTGTATCTCATGGGGAAATATATACACTTTTTTTTTTTTTTTCATTTTTTAAGAAATCCAACTTTGCCTTGTTGAAATTCTGGAGTAAAAAGGCCTGGGTTTTGATCTGCTCTTAGTGCTAAACAGACTAGCAGGTGTCTGGAGAATACTAAGCAGCAGAAGCTGGGCTCAGCATAATGACCATGCAAGGCATCACAGCTAACATTTGGCTGGTTTTTGAGAGCCTTCATCAATTCGTGTTTCTAGTGGCTCTTTTTTACCACATCTTGCATGTGATCCATGTGAAACTCTTCCCTCTCTAGAAAGCAAGCCTGAAATCACAAGCACCAAAGGAGCATATCTATGGAGGGTCAGGCTGCAAACTGTCAATGCAATGCACCTGATCAGATGCCTTAGGAATGTGGTGAGAAATGTGACACATTAAGGGTATTTAAAGCTTCCTCCAAGGTTATTCTTTCAAGATGCAGATAAAGCAAAACACCTTCTCTTCATCGAAGGTCCTTCGAAATCAGCCATGCCTTTTCATTGATTTAGCTGCCTTCAGCTCAGGCTCAGCCACAGAAAATGTGTTTTTCCTTCCACGGAAGGAGCAGAAGGCTCAATCATTAGCAGGAAAAGGCTAATGCAACATGGGCCGGTCTTCTTTGCAGAAAGTGAGAGAGTAAAGACATCTCACCTAAATCTTTTCAATATTCACCGACTGCACTCCAGACCTCTTCTTTCCTTCTGTCCCTCTTAGTCCGAACTAATAGTCAATGTCATCAAAACATGACCCTTACTAAAATGTCCCCAGCAATTTAAGGAGGAAAATCAAGCAGCAAAGGCTGGTTTTGCTGGCTGTGTTTGAACAACAAGCTGTGTTTTTAAAAATAAAATAACGCCGCCTCAGGCTGTTTATCTGAACATGATTTGAGCCGGGGGATTTATATGGGTACCCACAGTTATAAATAAATGCACTGGGTTTTCAATGCATGTCAGGTTTTATAGTCATATAACTGATCCCAGAGCGCTTAGATAAGAGGGATGTTCTGATAACCAGAGCTCTCACTGCATTTTCAATTTTACCCTCATTATTTTTAGTGAAAATCCAAAGGAGACAATTGCAATAAACGTGATGAAAAGTCCATTGAGATATAACAGTGAAACCAACCTCTTAACAGGCTGGACATTTAACTAATGCTGCAGGAGATAATTGCCAAAAGTCAGCTGGGTGAGAAGCTGGGCATAATAGCTGGAAATTATGAGTATTTTAAGAGGATTGACAGTGCTGGCACGCATAGTTCTCCTTTCACACTATGCAGACCTCGCCTGGCAGTCTCAGAGCTTCCTGGCCAGTTGCCAAAAATAAGTGTTGTCATGGAAGATACTTTTTTTACATATTTTTACTGAAGAAAAAGAAGAAAAATGAATAGCTGACTCCACTGTTTTAAATCTAATAGTATGCATTCTACATAAATGACTATCGGAAGCCGGGACGCAAGGTTGAGCTCACAGAACTGATGATTGGTTTAGAAATTAGTCTTTCAGGATGGTGGAGAAGCATCTATGAAGTCTCCCACTAAAGTATCTAAAGTTCCTGTGAGGTGGAAGATGGATATACTGCAGTAGCCACAGAAAGCATCGGCTGTCACCCATCATGTTACTTAGCTCCTCCCACCTCAGAAGAGCAATGCCTTCCAAAGTTGTGAGGGCACTTCCACACTTTATTTTTCAGATGGCACTATGTGAAGGCAACAAAAAGCTGTGGGAAGGAGAAAATAACTACTGCAAGGTCCTCTTCTGAGGAACTTCAGTCACTTATCCTTCTCTTTGTTTACTGACTGAAAAGAGGTACTTACTTGGATGAGAACCACAGATGAGAAAATCCAGTATTTATCACCCTGCTGGAAGCAGAAACAAAATCAAAGTGAAGGAAATCTTTAAGTAGTCTTCTCTGATTAAACCACTAACTGGGCCAGGATCACACACCCCATTTACATCAGTATGGCAGAGCCTTCGTGGTATTTTTTTAACTAATACCCAGCCTGCTTTTTCATCCAAGTTGAAGTAGTATAGAAGAGGAAGTTTAACAGGGAATTACACCCTGTTACAGAGACAGGAATATGCCTAAAGGCCTGTTGAGGGACACGTAGTCTTGGGCCAGCCGGAAACTCA
>NW_010427303.1:0-26690 GCF_000710305.1 Buceros rhinoceros silvestris | reverse complement strand
AAGCAGGAATATGCCTAAGTGCCTGTTGAGTGACACGTAGTCTTGGGTCAGCAGGAAACTCATATGAGCAGAGTGCATGGAAATGGGCAGGAGGAAAGATTTTGGAACCTCATTGCACAAGAAATCTAATGAAGATCTCAAAAGAGTCCAGCTTTGATCAGGAGCTTATGTTAGAGGTCCCTTTCAACTGAAATTGCTTTATGATGGTTCTGCGATGTCACAATTACATTGCCACATCCTGTTTATGAATGGCAAATCTGCAAATGGGGGTTCAGAGTCTAACATTTCCTCTTGTAAGACCAAATTAGGTTTTGAAAAGCTTTTGTTCCTTGTAGGAAGACTCAAAATGAAGCTTGCATCAAAATCTCAGTCAGAAGTGGTAAGCATTGTAAGGAAAGGGGATGTAGCAGTAGGATATCTATCTCTTCATCATTTGCAGGTAGACAAGGTATTGGCAGTAAGAATGACCGTGACATGAGGGACATGTAATCTGTTCTAGGTAAGCATGGAGCTAAGCCTGCTTCTGAGACAGGTACATGCCATCCATCGTGTGCTACATGAGCACCTCAGTTCCCTGAGTGGTCAGGGCCTTGATGTTGTGTTCTATGCATGACCACCAGTCCTCCAGCACTTTCTCTAACTTCAGCTTTTCCAAAGAACAGCCTATGTGCTTGATCATGTGGGGACCTATAGGAATGGAAGGTGCACATAACGTACGGACCTCCTCTTGTTTTCATCTCCTTCCAGACTTGAACTTCAACACTGTTTAACATAATCCCCTATTAGCGTTTGCTCTAGGTTTTGTGAGCATGTGGGAACATCACAAAACAACTTGAAATATGCATTCAAATGCAAGGGAGTGTGAATGTTTTATATGCCCGCTTCAGTGAATAGAAGAGGGACTCCGACACTCTCAGTTAGTTATTTCTTCCTCCCCAAAATAATCAGAAAGCTTTTCCCTTTAGCATTACATTCATCTTATAGTAGGTATCCATCTTTGAGTTCACTGGTGAATTGTGCTATTATAAGGAGAAAAAGGGGTTTTTTAGTAATCAGTAAGGAGGAAGATGTGGATGCACACAGACACAAACATGTAAAGCTCCAGTAAGGAGAATCAATTCACACTGAAGACCATTTACTCATCCATCTATGTTTGTTAGGTAATTTAGGCCTTGAAAGCAGTACGGTTAGAGCACCGAAATAGCATTACTTTTTACTGTTCAAGGTGAATAATGTGGCCTTCTAAGGCCAGGGTCATTATCTCTCTGAGTCTGCTTGTGGCAAGGTAGAGGAAAGAAATATAGTGTCTATCTAAGAAGACCAATATTTTCAATTCAGATGCGCTTTGTATGAAACAGAAACTCAGTTTTTTATGGGGTACAGCATCGTTTCCAGCAAGTCTTTTATAATATTTGCTTGAGGCTGGCAGAAGAATATAATACTGTTGAGCCAAAGCCCTAAAATCGGACAAGTTAATCACAGCAATGATTACACTTTTCCATATCAATCATTGGATATCCACCGAGGATAACAGGCAATAGCAAAAACAAAAGAGTCCAATATAAGCAAGTCAGAGGCAGGATGTTGTTAGAGCTGAGCTTTACGTTTGACCATTGTTCAGAGGGACACATTCAATCTGACTGAATTCAGTCTAAGCAGGATTCATCCACACTAAATTCAGATGCCTACAGCGTAGGTGTCTATGCTAAACCAAGTTATGTGATATTCTGCTGTAGCTGGAAGATATTGAGTTAACAGAATGGTCAGAGTTCAGGATACAATTCCTCTGTTTCATGGTGTAGGTACCTACATTAGGAAGAATTGACTTGCACACTAAAATCTGTCCATTCTATTGACTACAGACTCAATTACGGAAGCTAAACTAAAGCATCCAGTGCTATTGGAGATACCCTACCATATCACTTTCAGAGTTCATCTGGCAGTTGAGAAGAGCTTGGGTCTCCCAAAGGTCTGGTGTCCTATCTATCTGTCTGATGTCTCAGGCACATTAAGCATTTCAGAATCACTAAATGCCACAGCTTATCCAACTGATTTAAATCCCAGATCTTCACTGGTAATAAAGGTATCCTAGCGTGCTTTGTTCAGGTACAGACAGCTTCCAATAACTCTTCAGATGCATTCTACCTTCTTACTCAACAGAGGCCTTACCACATCTAATGTCAGGGCATGACTAAAAGGGTCATATCGCTTCTCACAGGGATGGCAATTTCACTTCAAGCTATGAAAGATGGAAAAAGACTTGAAACATCTAAGTTAAATGGGTCACTTAATAAGGTAATTTTGGTATTAGCTATGGGGCCAAGCTAAATACTAAATTAGTATTATTCTTAGATAGTTTTAATAAAATGCCTACCATTCTCTGCTATTCATTTCTTCCCCTCTATGGGGAGTCAAAGCTTTTCTGCCTTGAGTAGCAGACAGCCTGATTTACTCATCACTTTCCTGTTTTGTCATTGTTGTCACCATCTTTAAGTTCAAAGGCAATTCAAATGCAGCCCAAAGTAGTACTGACCAATAAGATTTTGACTTCTCCCTTGTTGAGTTATAAATAGGAACTGGATTGTAAAATAGTTGAGTCATCTGGAGGAGAAAATACCCAAAGAGCAAAATTAACATTCTTGTATGTGGTTAAGGATAGATCTCTGGGAAAAGTCAGTGGTTCCTCTGTTCCACACATTCCTTTTGTACTAGAAAACAATGGAGAGACTGAACCAGGATCATGACTGTGTAAATGAAATCATAATCTAGATTCAAAAGAGAAAAAAATTTTTACTGCTGAAGCAACACTGTTTCAGGTACTTTCAGGTACTTCATAACTACTGAGTGCATGACTCTTGTCCTTGACATTCCTTTACAATAGGACTACTATAAAATTTATTTTCATTGGTTAGAAAACCTCAACAACAAAGTGAATATGAAAAAAGTTCAGTCCTTTGCAGCTATTCCAAACACCACAGGAGTCATCAGCAATCTTGAAGTACTTTGCTCCTCCGCAAAATCACCTTCGTCTGGAGCCAATGGAACCGTTACTTTCTACCTTCACTAAATGCAGTACTACTGTAGGCCTGCTTTACTATAAGCTGCGTCAAGCCCATCTTACTCTTTCAGATTCTTTCCCTTTATCAGAACTCTTCTGCCTGTAAGTCTGTCCGTGCCTCCAGGCTTTCTTCTCTTCTCTTGTCCTAACACCTAGTTGGCTCTTAACCCCCATTCCTTCATCTCCCTCTGCTGAAATATAACTTCTAATGCTTCACATTTATATCTAAAGGCTTGTAATTTAACTATGTTTGACAATTCATTATCCGAGAACTACAGGCAAACCTCTGACAGAGATAACCCAATAGATTTTAAGTCTTCCCTCAAAAGAACAGAGGGACTGCAATGCCTAAACCAAATCAGATCTATGCAAATCAGATCATCTTGATATTGTTTATTTCTTAATAGAGATGCATTAGGAGTAGTATTCCACAACACTGTCCTTAGGAAAAGAGCAATATAATTGCGTATGGCAAAACTTTTACAGAAAACTAAGTAGAGGCCCCGAATTGTGAAATCATAGTTCTATGTGACATTACTTGTGCCCTGACTAGAATTATATATATTTGCACTTGAGCTATTCAAGATCACTCCCGAGGCTGTCTCATGTTCTGGCACAATGTTGATTGCTAATCCCAGTTCCCGGCTGTCAGAAAAAATAAACTAGCATGAATGTGCTACTGTCGACATGGCTGGTTTTCTTGAGATTTAACTGCATGGTCGAATCTTGCATAATCTCAAAAAGGACTACTGGGTTTACAGTAAGTCATTGTCGTAACCTGCCCTAAAATCATTCCTGTGCCTGTTTCAGGCCTGAATTCTCCTTCATATGTGACACATGACATGTGGTTTTCAGTCACAGGACAATTTTGGTGTGTGGTTGGTAATGTCAGGAATATTAACTACTTTGCCCCACAATTATGTCTCCATAGAAAAGTATTTATTATTGCAATAGACTTGGATTGAGCTGTAAAAGTGTATAATTTGAGATTTTGGGGCAAGCCAAACTATCGTCCCAGCTTCACAACTGCCATTTCAATGCTCTGTTGAGGTGGAAAAGGGCTAAAAAAAGTTTTTTTAACCCCTCTTCCATACAGCACATCCTTCATACAGAAATTCACTTTGCATTCAGCACAAACATGTCACTGAAAGGACTGTGTCAGCAGCCTTAATTGCTTGGCTGGTGCCACGAGCCTGATGGATTGTAGGCTCCTGCATTTCTAGAGGAAGGATGAGAACAGATGGGATTTTGCCAATTTAAACTTCTGTACATGTTTAATGTCCTATTTATCTCTTCCAGTGAGCCTGAAACGGTAATAAATGAGTAGATTTTTACTGGAATCTGTTAACGTCATGAGAAGTGTTTGTGAAGAACAAAAAGCTCTATTAGCCTACATTGACCTGCAAATAAACAACAGGCTGTGAGGAGTGGTTACCCACTTTCTAATTTGCTTAACGGGCTTTTAATGAGCGGGCTTATGGCTGTACGGTAAATACACTGGTCTAGCACCCTAGAGTCCTCTAGTCATGCTATTTCCTGAAACTGAGACACCTCCTGTTATTTCTCTTCCTCTATTTATCACTCAGATGAGTCTAACTGCATCCAACCATCCTTAAACTATTTTAGGGGCTGGAATTCGAATAACAGCACTAAGACATTCCTGTTACAAGTGTAAGAACCTCACTGCTCCATTCATCTACGTACCAGGTTGAGGTTCTCTATCTAAATCTAAATCTAAAAAGTTTAAATGTAAATCTAAATCTCTGTCTAGTAAGTTTCTATACTTAAAGTGTATTTGACACTTAGAAATACAGCCTATTTTTGGTGCTGTAGAGATTGTGATTTGCTAGATGTCTTTGAAGGGTTCAAAGCTGAAAACACCGTAACATACCAGAATCTTTCTTGTCTGGGAAAAAAAGCAAAGTGGGCTGCACACACCAGGAAGACAAGGACGGAAACAGTTTGGGTTACTTTAAAATTTGCCAGCTGAATCTGAGCCACATTTTAAGATTAGCATGGATACCTTCTGATGCTAAGATGTTTGTTTTTTCTAGCTAAAAACCCTTGAGCATGAAAATCACAACGAAATTATCTTGCTGGTACTACTGGGTAAGGAATTCGTGGGAAACCACCCTCCTGTTTGGTCTATAAGAACATCTTCAAGACCTATAAACTGGATTACTTCTGAGTAGGAAAAATAACAGAGGAAAACAGCTTTAGATCAGTTTTCAGAGCTGAAGAAGTTTGGATAAAGTCCAGAATGAATTTTAAGTGATAAAAACACTTCCAAGATTGGACATGTTTATAAGCAAAGCTCAGCGTATCTTGTGGGCTTCAGCGTTTTATGAGAGAATTACTGCCCACAGTGCACAGTCTTTATACACACATAGAGACTTACAGATTACACCATTGGTCTTGCTGAAAGTCACACATTTTTTCCAGGATCACTTACTTTTTATCTAAAGTAAAAGCAGCAACTTTTGAATCTCTGAAAAACAAAGCCCAATTAGATGGTTTGATTTAGTCACGCAAATTCAAAAATGTTGGCTCAAATAATTTAACAAAGACCATACAGTCAAACAGTGACACTTTCAGGAGTGAGTAAATCTCCTAAATCTCCCACCTTAGTCCCCACTCCTCCACACGACTAAAAAGTATTACAAAATAGCATTCAAATTATCTCAACAGGTCATTTGTTGCCCCAGGCCTTACTAAGCACCTTTGTAATGATTTAGTGCCTGAACACTAAACCAAAAACACTTGGCAAGAGCAAAAAGTCTGCAAATAAATAAAAAAAATGCAAGTTCCACTTGGTCTCCTAATAGAGTCTATGATTAAATGGTTTCTATTTAAGCAGCAGCAATACTAAACTCTTCTATGCAAAATTGTAAAGACTAATAGATTCAACTGGCTTTAACTGAAGAGAGAAAAGGAAGAAAGGAAGTGTTTTCTCAGCTTAGGTAAAATGACTTGTATTTCAAACATCAGAGAACATGATTTTTCCTTTGCTTTCAAAACAAGTTAAGTAGTAAAGTATTAGCACTTATATGCTGATGGTTAAGGACCAAACGAAAAGAGTAAAAAGAGATAAAGTATCACTAAATGTTAGAGATGTTGGTCTAGAGGTCACTGATTTAATCTATTTGAATGATTTTTATAAACAGAGTGCCAATTTATAGGTAGGAACACTCCTTCTTGGAGAGGTAGCTCTGGAAGAAGAGGCAGAAGGATCACAGGACATGACAGCGGTATTTAAAACGTCATGGCATGACGTCTTCACAACGAAGACTGTTGAGGAAAAAAACTGGAAGGAGGAACATAGGAAAATCTTTAGGCTTATCTCTTTCTTTGAAGAGTTTAGAGAAAAGGGGGCTCTGTTATGTCTATGCCAACATTTGCAAGGTCTAGACCTGGCGGGGGGATTTCAAACGATTCTGAACTCATTGGAATCTCAGTAGTTGATGATATCTTTTGTTTGGCTGGTGTTATTTTTTTGTAAGTTCACAAGTAGAATAAATGTATAACTATCAGACTATGCCAGCTGACAAGGAGACAGGAAGTTAAAATTATCGTTTGGAAATACAGAGTTTTGTAGGAATTGTTAAATGTTAGACATAGGACAATTTGGACCAGTAGAACTTGTGCAATCCGTGGAGCTGATACCTCAGTCCAAGCACAACTCAGAACGGATGTACTTCACTGACATTGTACAACCAAGTTACAGAATCAGTCAGACACCTGTTCTTGGGGTGTCAAAATTTATCGAAATGCTTTTAGATAAAAATAGACTTAACTGCCAGAGATCACATACTTTGATTACTTAGGAAATGTGGGTCTCTACCTGACAACCTGTGTTTCGAGTACTATTAGCACAGATTAACATTCAGATATAGTTATCCCATTTAACTTTTGGTACCTAACTATATCACCCAATGAGCAGGAAGAGTGATCTGTACTCCATCTAAATTCAAAGGAGAAGAATCTACACTTCAGGGTGTTTCATATCTTGCATACCTTCAGTTGCCCATGAGGATTATCCAATTATCTCCAGTGACTGGAAAGGAAATGAAAAGATAGGCAAGATAAGCTATAAAGATACACAGAAAAAAAAGTTTCAACATTTCCTTAGTAAGTCATTGTATCACTTGAAGCTCGTGATCAGTTTCTGTTTACTCCTTGTCTTCAAATTCTGAATTTTGGACCTTGTGAGATGAAGCATAAAGCAACGAGTGTAAACCGGGAGCTTAGAGCATGCAAGAGGACTAACTCAAAGGTCAGGTTAGCATCTGATGGCCAGTAATATCTTAGCCAGCAGAGTGCAAAGTTTTTTAAGATGAAGCCATTCAGCAGCAAAAATAAACAGTGCAATTAGATCTACAGCAGTGCAGAAAAGTCCATTCATGCATGTGTAAATTCAGTGATTCTGACTGCTAATAGCGAAGAGATTGCAGAGATAAGTAAGGAAATCCTGTCATCTGAAGAATGTCTTCTCAGTCACTGGAATGGGTTGTCTAGTCTAAGATATCAAGGATTAAAGTAGTACAAAATATATATAATATTGCCGCTAATGGAAAGTGTCCGCTAAAATACATTTTACATAGTTAATCGAAAACATATTGCTACTAACTTTAGAAGAAAGGATAAAGCCTGAGGGTAAAACTCATCCCATATAACTTTATTTGCACTAATTATTTTCACACTCATGAAATACCTGAGTTGAGCTGTCATCTATTTGGATGACTGATAACATGTGATGACAGACCAATCTAGGTAACAACTATAAAAATCAGTGCAAGCTCAGGTACTTTGTGAACCTAAATCACCAATGAGGGAACACGTGTGAATGATACAAGAACAAAAGAGGGTTTAACACACTTGAATTAATTGCTGGCTTGAGATAATCCTTTACTATATAGCGAATAATGAAGAATGAAAATAAATAAAAGGGAATTTTATGACCAACAGGAAAATAATTTTGCAATGGCTTGTTTCATTAGTTGGCAGGAAAATCTTTGCAGAAAAAAAGGCTCATTTTTTAATTTGAAATTAGGACAGAATACAAAGAAACATGTAAGTAACTGGAAGTGACAGCAAAATAGATTAGATCTCAAACCTCAGATTTCATAAATAGTTCTGAGAGTGGTGACCAAGATTTCCTGATGTCCAAAATTTGGATCAAATTGAAAGAAGAATTATCTTGCATCTTTATTTTTTTCCTTCGCCAGGTTAATTGTATACTCTAACAGCCTCTAGGTAAATACAAGGAAGCTGTCGTATAAAACAGCTCTGTTAGAGCGTCGAAGGAAAAAGGTGACTGTGCCTTTGTTGATGTGGGCTGAACAGAGTGGAAGGATACAGGGAGTCTCACTGGCACTGGAAATAGAAAATTTGTAGCTCATCTCTTTAACTGTAGAAACTTATTTTCTGAAATTACATAGGCTTGTGCAAGCTTTGCACACCTTCCTGTGGGTAATTAAGCATTGGGTGCTGAATAATAGAGTGAGGTTTAACGTAGGAGTGCCTCTTGTTGCCTTACATATGTTGTGTCTTCAAAATGAAAACTGGAAATGATGTGTATTATCCGCCTGTTAACAACGGTAAGGATTGGACAGTAGTGAGAAAGGCCAGTCAAACCTACAGCTCTTCTATCAAACCTTCTTATTCTGTCACTTCAAGAAACTGTTACTTCCGATCTTCTAAATATGAGTAAGGGTGCAGACCTGTTTCAAGTAACTTCAGCGGTCCGAGTTAAGTGTCTAAAACCATTTACTTGTTTTGGAGCACTGGAGGGAGATAAGGTGTCTGCTGAGTGATTTATTCCACTTAGGTTAGACGTCTACCTCAGACTGGGATGAATCACTTGGAACTACCAATCCCTCCTGTGCGATCGCTGGGGATCTTTAAATAACTGACGAACTTTTGTCTACTTAGAGGGGACCTTTTATGGACTGCAGCCGTATGTGTGTTATCCTACAACTGCCTGCAGTCCTCCCAGGTTGATATCGATTACCGCAACTGCAGGTATTCTTTTTTCCTCATTTCTCCAATTCTCTCCTGAGAAATTAACTGACCGACCACGAGTGATAGCACCCGACTGCTCAACAGAAAGGAGATCAGCAGACATTTTCTGCATGTTTACTCAAAGAGGTAAGAATTGTCAGATACCTTAAGTAAAGTAGAGTCTACCAGGTCTTTACAGCTGATCCCAAATAATTTTCTATTTCTGACTTGGCAGAAAATGATTGGAAATTCCGGAGAAAAAAATCTCACATTAATTTCCCTTGCCACAGTAATCAAACCACTCATTTATGCCCTTCCAAAGCACATGATCCTGTTCTGAACAGAAGTGACTGAAGTTCAGTATGATTTGCACAGTTAGAATTAGCATTTCTCCTATTTGCTGAGACTACCAACAAGAGGATGGTTTGGCGCCAGTTATAGTCTCAGCTATTATGCCATGATGATCTGGTGCCAATTACAGTCTCAAGTATTATGCCATGAATACATTGCTCCTGCTGTTTCCAGTTGTGTTTCAGTTAAGTAGTTGATGTGCAATAACATTTCTGAGTCTGTACAGGTCTAGGCTGGGATTGACTCAGATACCTGCTAGTGACATTTCCTACTTCTCAACTAAGCTTCAGTAAAAGTTGCCCCAGCATCAATATAATTGCAATAAATTACTCAAACAGGTGCCCTCAAGCACCACCAACATAAAAAGCAGCTTCTGTTAAAAAAATTCTAAGAATATTTCAGTTAAAAAAAAATAACATTGGAAGGAAACAATATTTAAGTATCTTAATTTAAATTGTAACTCATGATAGAGAATTACTAGCTGGTCAGACTTCATTCATTGTTCGGATGTTCTCCACTTAACATTAAGTTTATTAGATTGTTTTCTATCTTCTCCAATTTTATCAGTTTATCCTAAAACTGTGTATGTAAAGCATTTTTCAGGCTTTTGTTTATTTTAGGCAACTGGAGACTGACCAAATCCTTGCACCATTTTGTCCTTTAGATACAATGGCAATGACATTCTCATCTAGATTTTTTAATGTGCTCCTGTTTCACTTTGAATATGCAGCTCAGCTAAGAAATAAGTATGACTAAAACAGGTATAAGAAAATATCCTGATCCTCCATCTCCCAGCAGATATAAGGAGAGAACTCTGTTTTAAGACTAGAAATTATTTTTATGTTTACATGGTTTCCTATTAATCAGCATCAGAATGAGAGCAATTTTTAAAATTCATGTAGCATCTATTAAACATTTTTTTTTCTAAGTAAGTAAATGAAAGAGATTTACTAATTCTGGCAGATACTTCATGGATTGGAAACGGGTGAGAGATACTAAACACAGAGGGACATATTAAATCTTTACAAAATGCAAAATACTCCTTAGATCTCTGTTAAAACCATTTAATCCCTTTTTTACATGTTTTAAGGCTCTTCAGAATTTATAAATATTGATACATTGTAGTGAAAGGCGACGTCAGAGAAAGGGCAAGAGTCACAGAGAAATATCGTTCAGCATAACTGCTGTGTCTGCGTTGGAGTTACACTTTGGGACGATCTTAGTTTTCACTGTAACTAAATCTGGCTGAAAAGGCCATTTCACTGAATATTCCAGGGTGGGAGGGGATGCCTGTTTTAGAAACACCTGGGATGTGAATAGCTTTTTTCTGTCTTTACAGGCTACATTAGTTTGTGCATATCCAAATAAAACCCATTCAGGCAAGATTTAGAAAATGTTTCTGAGGTGCTGAGCAGCACTGAGTAATGGTTTAAAAGAACAGGGTTTTTTTCAAATTAAAAAATGAGCCTTTTTGCTCAAAATTCCTCAAAATTCAATATGAACTTATATGTTATATGAACTTTCATGTTATATGAACTGAACCTTATAAAAATTCAGTTAATAAACTTGCTGATGCTTCTACTCTGTCATATGCAGTGTAGCACCCCCAGAACACCCATCACAGTCTCGTCTACTATGAGTGGTGTGACGGCGCTTGAATCATGCTCCACCCCGTCTGTGCCTTTGATGTACCCTGGGGAAGTCAACATATTTCATTTATTCCCAGAAATACGTACTCAGTTGCTCATCTTCTTTTGCAGAGCTCCCTTTGCTCTCCGGTCAAGTCCTCATTTTGCCGGGAAGAAAAGCTCACCCACTCTTATTATGTCACATTTATACTGCTGTAGCACCCAAGAGCCATCAGAGACAGAAACTGGTAACAAGAAACACGCTCTTGGGTAGGTCAGTAACGCTGGCTCTGACTGGGTGTGTGGGCGCCACAGTAATACAGGTGATAAACAAGCTGTGCTCTAATCGTAAAGACCCAAAGGCAGTGAAAAGAAAAGGAACCTGTCAGTGGGTTTATAACTGAAGAAATGACTACGCCGTGCGCAAAGGCAATCCCTGGCTGTAAAGAAGGACAACGTTGTTCACAGCGTGTTCTTCAGAGAGAGAGATGAACCCTTTCTGATGAAACGCAGATATTGAGAAGTGCTCACTTGCACAACTTTGCAAACTGGCCTTCAAATGCATGAAACCAACCAAATCTGGGTCCTACCCAAACCTATAAGACAATTCCTACAGATTTTGATCCAGTTCCAAATTCATTAGAAAACATGGCAGAGTTTTCGGTTCTCCTGACTAGAAAAACGGTTTGCAATTAAACTCTAAGTCCATTTGGGCCAATTCTTGTCTTCAACACAGATGGAGATGAAAACTCTATTCTTGCAAAGATAATGAGAGTTTGTTTCAGCACAAAACAAATGTAATAAAAGCAACACTAGCTTGCAACTTTTCTAGAAGGATGTGATGATGATGTTTCCAGCTGTCTTCCCACCTTTGTCTCCATCCCAGTGGATGGGTAGCTGGGTTACTGGTAAGCCTAAACTGCCATAAGCTATGGCAGTATTTCAACATAATCCAAAATTAGAGGAAATTTTGCTGGAATCTTTGCTGGCATCTGAAGCCACTTAGAAATGACTGAGGTGAGTTGCAATCCAAAATTAGAGGAAATTTTGCTGGAATCCTTGCTGGCATCTGAAGCCACTTAGAAATGACCGAGGTGAGTTGTACAAAGGGGAGGAGGGATGACTGTAAGGTTGCTTCCCATTCGCTATACCACGATCTGCCTCCCTCCTTGTCAGATAGGACAGGACCCTCACGTTGATAGGAATGACCATGCAATGCTTTAAGGAAATGTTGACTTTGGGGAAACCAACCAACAAACAAAAGCCTGTTTCCCCTTTGCTTATAGTTTCCTGAACTTCTTTAGCTGGCAAGAAATGGACTGAGTGTAAAATTCAGTTTTACTTCATGGTTCTCTTATTTGTTTTATACAGCTATGCAATACTCTGGTGCCAAAACATCATCCCAACTTATGCATTATTTACTAGTTAATATCTCAAAGCAGATGTCTCTAAATAAAATATTTTTTTTCTTCTTGCTTGTCTGCCTGAGGGCCAAATCTGAGTAACAGAACACCTCCTTGATAATGTGTAGCAGACTCAATTCGTGACATTGGGATCACCAAATCCCTGTCAGAGCTGTACCCTGGGACACAGAGAAATTTTTAGCAATGTGTCTCTCTACGTCAGTGTCAGTACTTCCCAGTTCAGGATTCTTTTAGATCTCTGGCTTTTAATCAGCCATTTTAGCCCTGTGCACTTACTGATTTCAAGGTTTGCATATATCTTGCAGATCTCTGTGGCAGACCTGTGTCCACGTATCAAGGGGCTGATACATGGGTATGTGTGTTTGGCTGGGTCAGAAAAAAAATATTCCCTGGAAGCAGGCAAGTACCCAAAAGAGCAGACACAACTCTCTAATTAGCCAAGTGGAACATGCATCCAACGAGTGTATTTAACTGTGTCTTTAGCAGATAGTGCCTTATCTTTGTGCCCTTTGAGCTGGTGCTGAAGAGTTCATGAAATAGTGGGTTGGGGTCTTTATGTTTCTTTTTTCCCTCCATGGGTAATTATTTTGTATCGCGTTACCAATCATTCCATCAGGTGCTGATGAGACTTGTGAACTAGCAAAAAGTTTCGTAGCAAGTAAGTTCACAAAGTTGAAACACCCCTGAAACCTTGTTCACAATCCTCTCCCTACCACTCAAAGGATGTGTCTCCAAAGTCTTTGGAAAACCTATAGACTGCAGTGAAAAAAGTCCTCAGCTGGAAGGGACTAATTCTCTAGAGAACTTTGATGTCCAGGATCAAAGAAATGAATGTGGCTGGCAATTCACTGGGGCCCAAAACACATTTGAGCTGTGTCTTCATCTTGTGGATGAACGGATGAAGGACAGATCAATGAATTCTGGTAATCAGACATTCTTTGCAGGTGGAGGCTTTACCCTCGACTTTAATGAACTGTAAGGAGTACAGACTTACAGACATGTAAGTCAGGACTCTGTACTTGATGTCCAGATATGAATTAAAACAGAGAGTTTTAGGGACTCTTTAAAAGGGTGCCAGAAAGAATCTAAGACTGGTCATCAATAACTTGATTGTAGACATTGATTTTTCATGTATTTGTTCAAATCAGGAAGTTGATTTGGAGGGCAAGAAAATCAGAAGGCTTTTTTTCATATACTTTTTTCATTAATCTATTTTTTTGGCATCACTTACTTTGTATTCTCATGGTTTTCAACAAGAAAGTAGGGGGTTTGATAGTCTTAAATGAGTGTAATAGGAGAAGGGTAAGCTGCTTTAGGACAGGATCAACCTCCCAAACTCTCTGATTTTATCTAAATGAAGCTTGAGATAATATATATTTTTGCTTCCATAAAAGAATTTCATCTATGGTTTGCCTTGTCATTATACACAGTAAAGAGATCTCCCAACCTGAGGAGGTTGCAGTTTGTGGAAACAAAGGTCATTAGTGGGACAACACAATTAATCCTGTCCCTGTTTTAAAGAATGGGATCCCAGAGAGTAGGCAGAAGAAGGCCGTGCCGCTCCCGCTGTCTTCACGGCATCTCATGGTGTGCCTGGGAGAAAGAGGATGTATTGATGGTCTGTAGGGAGCACAGAAAAGATCACACTGTGATTTGGGTGGTAGAGGGCAGGGTATATATTCTCAGTGCTAAAAAGAGGAAAAGACAAGCATCTACTGAAAAAAAAAAAGAAGAGGATAAAAACAAAATAAAAGCAGTTGAAGACAGCCTAGAAAAATATATACTTTACCATCTACTGCTTTAGGTACAGAATAAAGCCTGGAGTGATTAATTCATGTGCCAATAATCACAAAGCAGATAGGAAGCAAGGTTAGGAGTAACACCCCGTGGAGTCCACAGCCAGAGCTGTAACCACAAAGCCTTTCTGCTCACAGCTGCACTCTGCATCTCAATATTTGCATACCTTCCCCATAGATTTACTTGCCCCTGCAACGCTTGGCAAAGCACACGTTCTGAATTTCAGGGATATTTGCAGCAGCAGCAGAACACAGCTATTTCCGAGCTTGATAGCTAACTGGAAAGGGTGGGAAAAAGTAAAAAAGAAAAACAACAGTCAGGGTAACTCGTCACTAATAGCAAATTATCCAATTATCAAGGAGTCAAGACCAAAGTTAACTAATTGTTCACAGATTTCTCATTCTCACCCCTGCCAACCTCTAATATATGTGCACCCTGAGCAATTACCTGGCAGTAATCCACAACATTCACAAAATTAAGCAAATTACAAATGGGACCACTATGGGCAGCACATGCCAGGCTTGGCTCTCCAGTGAACCACATAACGCTCTGCAGCATTTGGCTTCTCTCAGCAGGTACATTAGTCAGGGTGTATGAACCTAATCAGTTGGAGTGAATGCACACCAGTAAGCATGCTTGGAAGAGTGGAGACATTTGACTTTCATGGAGAGGAACAGGAACTCTGACTGCTCTGCTTTGGCTTCTCTCCCCTCCAGCGGCATATTTGCGGAACCTAATCCTGTCTTCAGTCATATGCAGAGTGATGCAGTCTCCCTGGGCTTCTTTGTCCCCATTGTGTGTGACCAGAGTAGGTAAAGATACCTGGAAGGAATCTGAAATAGAGTAAGGCAGTCACAAAGCATTTTCTGGAAGAACTGCTGAAACGTTAGAGGATGTTGCTCCTCATTCACCAACAGGGGATTCAACCAACTAGAGGAAGAAATAGTCGTGAGTGTTGGAAAATAAAAACAACTTGATGTCTATGTTTTAAGGGCTGGATTTTAATATCCAGTCTATGATGAGTCAGTTCAGCCTGGTCTGCATCTGAAAACCACATGTGACTTGTTTCTGAGCCAGCTATTAAAGGTGCCTCTGGAAAAATAGTCTAATGTTTCTGATCTCTTTTGAGAGCGGTGTTGTTCTTACTTGGCCTCGCTAGTGGGTCCTCTTCCCTTCCTCCTGCCTTTCTTTATTTCAGAAGGCCCAACACTACCACAGGGGGAGAAAAAAGATCAAAGTCTGCCTCTACCCCAGCTAAATGAACAACTGATGCATTTCTGACAATACCTCTGCCCTTATCGCTTGGTCTTGGGTGACCATACTTCCTCCTTGACATACTGGAGAAGCCTTCAGTTAGGGTGGTATTTCATCCACAGTGATGTATTTATTTACCTGTATGAACACTTGTCCTTCTATGCCAAAATGGTTTAGGGTTAGTCTCTGTCAAGTAGTGGCTTTTGTAACTGGTACCATTGGAGACAAAAAACAAAAGGTATTTGTACCTTTGTACACCTGGAAGATGTAAAGATAGTATTTGAGAACCTCAGAGATATCCAGAGAACATATTCAGCATACGATGAATGTTTTTACTATATTGTTCTGTAGCAATAGCTACCCTGTCATTTCACCATCAATTAAAATCAACCAGATATTAACATGAGATGTTGTAATCTCTTATGCTCCCTAGTGTTTTTTTCCAAGGAGAGCTCTGAATTCTTTGGAGAACAAAAAAGCTGCTATTCCTCTTTCAGAATAGATAACTCGGTCACTCTGAAAGCCGTGATATCTCTGAGTGAAGTTGTGTGTGGATTGCCAGTATCTAAAGAAAAGAGTTGTAGATACTACGCTCAAAAATTGCACACTTGCCAGTATCTAAAGAAAAGAGTTGTAGATATTACACTCAAAAATTGCACATGAATTGTTGAAAAAAACAGAAAGAAGAAAGTTCGTATGTGAAACACTTACAATTGCAAGGTAGAGTCCATGTCATTTAGATATTTTTTTCAATCTTAAAGTTCAGTGTTTGCTGTTAGCTGTCAACCAGAATCCTTCGATGGTCAATAGAGATGAAAAGGAACCTACAGAGACTGAGTCATTCTGTCTATCTTAGGAAGAGATGAATCAGCCACTAGAAGAGCTTTTCTTTCTCCATCTTTGGTTTCAGATCTGAAGAAAAGTGTGAGCGACTGAAAGATGTGTTCATGTTTTTCTAACTGCATAAAATGCCATAATAGAAGTATTACTTCTTACAAACTCTGCCTTGCTTGTATCTTCAAACCATCATGACAGCAACAATACTGTTTTCCTCTGTAAACTGACTTCTGTTTAGCCTAGAGACTTATCTTCCTGCTAGATGAGGTTTGGTGACATGAATCCTGTGCAAACTCTTTACAAACTCTCATCTAAAAGTTACTCGTACTTTTCCAAAGGCTATGAAGGATGCTTTGAACACTTTCAAGTGTTTTTCAGATGCATCAAATGTTTATCTGATTAGTTCTCTTTCTTTGAAAGTTGTCTAGAGTATATTAACTCCTTTATCAAGCTTTGCATACAATTGCCAGGAGATTCAATCTGATTAAGAATAAAATGTTTTTAAATGCCTTTGCTTTGCTGTTTTTTCCTTCCCCTGTAGAATGCAAATTATTTTCTGGCCAGTTCTAAGTAAATGGTGTAAGAAATTCAGCTTTATTGAACTATTATGTAAGGAAAGAATTTGTCAAAATCCAGTATTATCTCCAGACATATCCTTTAACTCATTAACAACTCTCTCAAACAAACATAGGAGAAAACTGAAAGGATATGTTTCTAGTTAAATTAATATGAAAATTATTCTCAGCATGTTCAGTACGGTCTAACTGAGCCAAATATTCTAAAAGGAATGTATTTTTTCCTGTTCCAGAAATATAAGAGAACATTTCTAAAATGTGTCCCACACTGGAGCTCAAATCAGATGATTGTTGTTCCTGACCATAAAACACGTGAATCGTGAAAACAGTCTCATGAGATTTCTATTCTGAGACTCTAAATCCTAAAGGTCTTGACATATAAATAAAGCTTCGTTAGGAAAAAAGAAATTACAAATCCTTCATCTGCCTAAATGGGAACACAGTGAAATTTTCTGGAAACCTCTAATTTTACAACTCTTACTGTGAATAACCAGGAAGGCATATTAGATTAGAACGAGTCCAAAAATCCCAACACATGCATGAGAGTACTAAGTCAAGTGACCAAAATTTCAGAGCTGTTAAGCATGTCCAGAGGAATGGTACAAGGCAAGTGCAAGGCAATTCACTAGAAACTTTTGTACCTGTTTCTTTATTAATTTCCTCTCTTGTTAGACAAAAATGAAGACATTATTAACTAATAGTATAATAAATTCTTATAGACTTTTTAATGAAAAACATGACAAGGTTCAGCTGGTGTAAAGTTACATTTCCGCTGACTCCATGGATGGGACGTCACGTCAACATGTACCAGCTGTAATTCTGGTATAACAGAGATATTAAGATATCTCCTGTTCTTTCATGACTAAAGCCAGGATGCCAACCCAATGAAAATCTGTGGCACAGCCATTAAAAAGCATTTTAGCACTTTGGAAACCAAGAGACCACATTAAAATTTTTAAGTGGACTAATTACTTGAATTACATTACACTACAAACCTAAGCTGGGTTTTTACAGCTCTGTATTTCAGTCCTTGCTGTTTCTTGCTAATGAAGTTAGCTATAAAATAAACAGGATGATGCTCTGGTTTTTACTGACCTGCCAAACATAAAGACTTTTTATGACTCAGAACAGGGGCAGAATGCAGGGGATGAGGACTGAGTTAACAAGCTCTGTGAATCCTTGTGTTCTCCAAGCTGTAGGGAGAAGCAATATTTGTGCATGTCACAAAAATTTGGCTCAGTTTCAGTCAAACACGTCTGTCCCGCCATCCGGTAAATATGCAAGTCATGTTTTGGCACTTGTCTTGATGCCAGCTGGTTACACATGTGATGATACTAAAAGCAGGACCGATGTGATCTCTTAACAGTTAACATAAGGAAGGTTTTGTACAACAAAGCAGTAGGGCATTAAAGTTCACTATATTTGATAGTACAGACTATAGGACATTCTCTTTATCTCTGATGCTGATACGGTGATATTACAGTTCTTATGTAGCACTATTGATCATCATGTCTTCTGATCATTTTGATGGTCACAGGGTCATGTAAACAGAACCAAAGTACTAGAATCTGTCTCCCAAAGCATAACTCTATTTCTACCCGGCAACATCCTTCCAAATTCCAGGGAGAAAATTGTTCTTGAGCACAATAAAGAGCAAAACAGGGCTTCAGACTGTCCAGAGTCCTTTTGATTGGGTTCTCATGAATGAATGAATGAATGAATCTCATTCCTCAGGCTTTGAGCACTTTTAAGAATACAACTCAAGTAATAAGGTCTTATCTTTAAACTGTCAGATCAAAGTAGTGTAAAAAATTTATGCCAATCCATTAGTGGGTGAGGAAATCCTTATGACAGGTCGATTATCAGTGTTGGATATTTGCTAACCACAGTACTGATCACACAAGGCAAGAGTATCAGAAGCTTCTTATTCCAGTCCTCCCACGGAAAAGTTAAGACTGTTAACTGCTATGTAGCATTTCTGTTATACTTTGCTAATCAGGGTTTAATTTTGCGAGGAGAGAAAACAACAACCTGATGGAACTGTTTAGAAGGTGGAGGATCCACTGACATCAGTACGCTCATGCTGACGTGCAGCCAGATCGTTTTACCTTCGTGGCATTCATTAGCACACTTGGATCATTGCTGGTTTTGCAGGGATGGTGTAACATTTGTGACACATTGTGCATGGCAACAAAAGTGCTTTTCTCCTCAGGAAACAGCAAGCTTTTCCTCTGGGAACAGAGTAACGGAGAGTCTATAGTGTTTAGATGATGCTTCTGACAATCTTAGAGAAAAAAGTGTGAAACCTCTCCTTGTCTTTTGCTGAGCTACAATCATTAGAAGTGCTGAAGTTCCACAAAAGAAATCGGTGTAGCAAAGTACGAGCAAACTGGCCTTCAAAGAATCCATAAGGGAAATTCAAATGTAATTTTCTTACTATGATTTATCTGATTGTATAGTAATTACATTTATTTATCTCTTGCTTTTAAAAAGAGCTCAGGGCATTCAAGACTTTTGGCTCAGGCAGCTGAAGTAGTCCAAGTGGATGCTTCATAGTATCTGCTGATTAACTACAGGATGGATCCTGCGATACTGCAATTACCAACTTGAAATCAAGTCCTTATTACAGTTTCTCCATTATATATTTCACGCCATACTGCCAAATTCCTGACCGCTGCTTAGTGGTTTAAATAGATTCAAAGTTTATTCATTTGGCTTAGGAACAAATAAATCTTCTTTCATTGAATCACAACCTTCAGATTTTATTTTGTCGAGGAAAGGAAATGTTACTAGTCTTTTCATAGAGCAACAGAACTGAAGTTCAGACAGGTCAGGCACGCTTTAGGAGTTGTTACTCCTTTGAATTCTATGGGAAAAGCTCTTGATGCAGTCACACAAGCACTTAGGAGAAGAAAATGTTGATCTCATTCTCTGTGTGTTCACCATGTTTAGAGATTTCCTATGTATTGGGTTATTTCTTCTTTACATAGAAATGTTGCTGGGCTGTATTCAGAGATGTATGTTTTCAATGACACAACATTAAATTAAACGTAGAACTGGGGATCAGAGCATTTGCTTTTGTTCTCGTATTGATGTCCTACTATTTAATAAGTCAATACTAGTTCAATGATATAGGAGAAATAGAGAGAATGCGACAAGAGAAACAGCAGCCAAAAGAGCTTGTCCTGGAGGATGAAATGAACTTAGAAAGCGATCATAATTGTTCATCTTCCAGTAAGTTTTAGGAATCAAAACCATGACATTCATTCTTGAATTTATAGGCAGCTTAGATGAAAGATCTAAATTGTTTATTAAAAATACAGAAAGACAGAGAAATTTTATTTCACAGTGACTCTGAATAGATTGCTTAAGTTTGGGAAGGTATCCAAGACTTTTTGTATCTTGCAGTCACTGTGAAAGGAAGTTTGCTCAAGACAGACTACTCGTAGGATAAGAATCAAAGCAATAGAATGGCTCTTATAGTAAATTACAGGAATGGTGTGCAGAAATTATTGGAGAAATTAGTATGTGGTTGGTTGTAAAAATGCGTACAAATGCTGTTTTTCTTCCTTGGGTTGCAATGCATAACACAGACCAAGCCAGTCATGTTCTGGTGTTTATTATCTGCAGACAGTTAGTTTAGTTCAAAGGCAGAAAGTAAAAGAAACTCCAAAACTCCCCAGAAGAAAAAAAAAAAAAGTATTACTTTTTGTGTATTCACCAATGAAACAGATACTGCCTGGATCAATAAAGTTGAGAATCAGGGGGATGGGCGGCATTAGACCTTCTCATGTAAGAGACACTCTTTATTTGGATTGTTGCCTCTGTCTAATGATCATGTTGGGCTTGGATTTAGAAAGAGGTGTCTTTGCAAACACTTACATAAGTGGGTTATGCCTAAAGACACATGCATGATGATATTGATCACTGTAAATATCATAATGAAGAAAAGCAAGATGGTAAGGACTGTCTTTTGGGGTTAAATGCCACTCTATATGCCACAATGCGTTTACAGTCCACCAGTATTCACCTGGGATGTGAGGTTGCACATCTTTACACAGTTTGCTCTCTTCTGAATTCTTGTAAGCGAAAAGCTCCCAGACTCTGTGTTTTAGCCTCATGGCTGAAAAAGCCTCTCCAGCCACAGTGGAGCTATGTCTTGCCCTAGCTTTCAGCTGAGAGAAATTGATGCTCTTGCCTTGCCTTCAAAATTATCGGGATCCTAAAAGCAATGACATCCAACAACAATTTCCTATCATTAACTTACCCGAAGAGGTGGCCCTTGGGATGCCATCCCTGGAAGCACCATGTTCACGAGTAGGTCATTTCAGGACTGGCAAGACACAGTATGTTTGAGAAAAAAGCTTAAGTCCAAAATCTAATTTTTGCAATTTTTTTTCTTTTTTTTCCCCAGGAAAACAGCTGCCACTTAAACTCAGATAAGCTGCTCAACAACTCTGGTGATGTGTCTGAATAGACATTTCAGAGGAATGCGGACTAGAAATAAGCACCTCACAGTGAAAATGTTTGCCCTGTAGGGGAAAAAAAAAAAAGAGAGTTGGATGAAACATAAGCTTTACAGTTTTGGGGCTGATGAGATTTTTCTCAATATTTCTTATAAGCACTGATTATTCTTCTCAACCATTTCAAAGTTAATCCATTACTAAATGGGTTAAAGAAAAATTCATGACACAGTTTGTAACTGCCAAAATAAGACTCTCAAAAAGTGTTTTTAGAAGAAAGGAATCTAATTAGTTCATTGGTTAATGAAGTACATCGAAGGAGATTGGCAATGGAACCAATCTCATTCATTGCTTTCCCTAACTCCTCAAACAGGGTGGGATGTTTCTCGTCATGGCCTGGTTATTGTCCTTGTGCAAAACAAGAGGAAAAATGGAATTAGTGCCTGGGCTAATTGACGACACGTTTTGTGACACACTGCCCTGGCAGATACGTTGTGATATAGCATAATGCTGTATCATCACAAATGTGGCGTAACACAGCCCTTTATCTTATGAAGGGGAAAAGGAGAAAATGTCCCAGTTTCCACCCAATTCCAGTTATAAAGGGTTGCTGGAAGCACTATCCTATGATTATGTTTAAAACAGTTTTTCTGTATCTGTGCAAAACCAATTTCACAGTGTGGATACAGTGCATCAACTGCTGTTCTGCTTTTCTGATAATTAAGAATTTGAACCAATATACCAATAATTCAGCTGAGTCCACATGAAGATCAAGTTCAACTTCATTTTCTTAAGCAGTCGCTAGTCAGCTGTCTTCCATCCCAGGAACTTTAACAGGCCACCCACTCTCCCAGGCACGAGTCACACCTACAGTATTATAAATCTTGCATGCATAAGCCAGTGGAAATGCTGTACAAGATGGTGTCATTATCTTTCATCTGAAATGGGCTATGAAAAAGGGGTGTAAGGATTTGGCCAGAGCCAGCTGTTAACTGGCACTGCACGTATTTCAGTATGGATGGCAGGGGAAGCCTGAGATGACTGACATCATAACAACCCCTCCACTCCCTTGTGGGCTGTTGGATACAGAAAGCAGTCAACTGTTGCATACCCCAGTGTAAACACAACACTTAAAAAGGACCTTTGATCCTTTTTTAGCAAGAGACGCTTCCCAACCACTGGGAACCAAATCCCATCAAACATGAACTAGTGTTTGCTGCTTGGGAGTGACCCTGTCCATCACAACGTTGTAGTTTGGGTCTGAGCACAGCTGTTGGGAGGGGATTAGTGGGTAATTTTTTACATAACCAACATGCACACTGGAAATTTTGCAGCCTGGCCTCCAGAGAATTCATCAGATTTAAGTATTACTGCAGCCCTGCATTTGAGTGAAAGGCCAAAAAAAGGGAGCATTTATCTTATCAGGATATTGACTGTCTTGCAATATTGTTGTGCTACTTTCTGGGGAAGTAACAACACAGTGTAGTGTTTGCATAGCAACAAGGTAGAGGTGCCTTTTTTAAATGCACGATTCTGCCCTGAAAAAGAAAACCTAACACCATGGCAACACACAGTGATTTCTCCATCACATATACTGACAAAAAGTGCTCTGTTAGATTTAGGCATAATTATTATTGAAAAAAGAAAAAAAGACAGACATTAGCAAGTTTACTTCCATTTTCTTTTTACACTCACAAGGTTGATTATCTCCACCTTATTTATTAGCTAAGTATTTATATCTGCGCAGACTCCTACAATATTTTTCTTGCTAACCCTCCTGCTCTTTTACCATCTGTCACTTCAGTTGCAACAGTAAAACTGAAATTTTTTTTAAGCCTGATAAAATACTGCTAAAATCAGACAAGTTTCACCCATTTCAGCTTTCAGTTAAAATGCATGTGCAAGCTTTTATGAGCACGTCTAAGAATAAGGTAGACAATATGTGCACATCTGCACCAGGAAGAGAGGTTCCTCCGCTGGTTCAGTAAGTGCTTCACCTTCCCACGCAATCTGTAGGACTGCAGCGTCTGTGCAGCAGTTTGTGAAATGGAGTTAAGAACTGCTGAGGAAAACCAGCGGGTTCAAAAGCCTGCATCTCCTTCCAAGAGAATGAACTTCAGAAGCCAGCAATACCGGTGTTTGTCAGACATTTTCACTCAAAACCACCCTCATGTCCCCGAACAGAAAAAAAAAGAACAGCTGAGTTTTTTTCTTAATACAAATGAAAAGAAAAAAAATGCAAATAATTTCATTTATTTAAAGTTTAATGGTAAATTGCCTTCACATACAACCAAAAAAGGAGGTTTCTTCTCTTATTCAGCATGCATTTCTCTTCTCTATTTGCATGTGTGGGATGTGCTTGAACATCTTTATGTATTGGTTGGCTGGTCTGGGCTGCTGTGGACTCCCTTTGAATGTCAGTGTTGGTTGTCACCGATTTTACATTCCGGTCAGATGTGATAGGGAATCATACAGACGAGTGCAAAGCAGGACTGACAAAGAGAGCCTTCAATGGTGACCTCTCTGATTAACTCTTTGAAAATGTGATCTCCTTCCAAATGATTTCCCCACAGTCTGCAGGTCAGAGTCTTCATGATGGTGGCAGGTCAGTCTCCATGCAGGCTTTCATGATGATCTTGCAATCAGTTCCAGCTTCACTGTTGATGCTGCAATCAGAACCGTGGCGCCTGCTGAATTTTGATCATTTTTACTGACAAGTGTTTAGGGACCAAAAACCAAAGAGGGCCGATAAGAGGTCATTGAAAAATGCCCCTACTCATGACAGCATTTCCAAGCCTTTCAAGAGATAGTATCACGCTACTTAGCTTTCCTTTGCCTTCTTGCCCCTCCTCTGCCAGTCACAACTTCGAATCACTAAGGCAGAGAGGAGAAAACAGAAAAAAAGAACAGGGCACTTAAATCCACCATCCAACAGTCATTGTTCAGTGCTCTCCCAAGAGAACTGTGAGGTAATGTGAACTCCTGTATCCCAGGGTGGAAGGGATTTAAGCCAAGATGGATCTGCCTGCCTTAGCCTGGCATTGGAACTGCCTGTACAGCCAGTTACTGAGATTAGTAGAGGTGTGAGAACTTAACGCACCATTAAAAATGCTGATTGTGAATTTGAGCCCTTGTTCTATTTCTATTCCATTCTGCCACCTCCCAGCTAATCTTGCACGCTCTCTTAGCAAACAACAGCTTATCCAATAGAAAATGCTGATGAGAAATACCAGCATTTGTGTTACTAGGAGCAGCAATTCATACCTGGGACTTCAAGTGTCGGGCTGCCTGAAAACTGCAGTTATTCTCTGACAACGTTTTGATAATACTCTCCTAATGTCAGACTGACTTCTGGAGTGGACTTAGTCCTCCAACTCTCAGCATGTCCATCGCCCTGCCCCGCTCATGCACCTTTGCAACAGTGAATGGTCTGGTAATGAACAGGTTTTCTTACACACCCGTCAGAAGAAATTTCCCTGAAACTCTTAAAGGAAAATCTGCTCCGATTCTAAACATCTTTCTAAAATATTTTTTAAATATAACCTTTCCCTCAAGAAAATTGAATTTCTGTGAAGCTAAGCAAGCCAACATGGTGTAGGAAGAGATCATAAATAAGTCTGTTTCCGCTTTTTAATATAATCCATTTAGGAAGATCTTTCATGGAGCATTCATATCGCTGCTTAAGGCAATCGTTCTTCTGGTTCGTGTAGCTATAAAATACATAGATGATGAAAGCAAAAGGACTGAATTATCTCTAATAATGAGTAGATTGTCAGTTTCAGCTGTCATATATATATATTTATGATCAATGCTTCCAGCCAAGACTGAGCAGACATCACCTCCAATCAAATATCATTGGTCAAGCCCTACCAGTGATGAAGTTTGGAGTCTCGCACTCAGCTATTGTAAGGAACCCTGAAAGTTCAGGAGAAAATTGGTCTCCATATAGAGGAGCAGGAGGCAAGCAGGAGCCAATTCCACAACTTTAACCCAAGCTCTATTAACATTCGAATGTAGTTTTTGCAAATGTAATTCCCCATAACACACAAATTTCTCTAAAATGAAAGATTTGACAGATTTCTAGAGGGGATATTTCCATGGGGATCACATTAAAATACTGTTTAATATAACACCTGGCCTTTTACCAAAAAAAATGTTTGCATCGAAGAACTGCGTATTCAGTGCATTTGTAATTTTTAATCATTGAGTATTTCCTGTACTCAAATTTTTACTCATCTAAAAGAAAAAATGCGCGTGGGAGTTATAAAGAGGATTTAACCAGTATTCTGAGACTCAGCCGGAAAATATAATTCAGTGATTTGTAGGAGAAAGCGCTGTTCCAGAAAGATTTTGTTCTATGATGCATTGCTTCATTTCCCTCCATCTTTAGGTATGAGCCATCTTCCCCTCCTTCATTTCACTTCAGCAAAACAGGACAGTTTGCTTTCTCCAAATGGTGTCTGTCATCGTGGAGTACCTTCACCAACCTCTTGACCACAACAAATGACAACTCTTATGAGTCAGCAGAATTCTTCTGGCACTGACCCAGGTAACGTGGAGAGCGGCAGATATAAGGGGAGGATGATCTGGATGGGAGAAGCTGACATTCCAAGTTAAATTGTAATGTAACCTCACGTGTATATAAGACTGATATTTACAGCCAACCTAGTCATCCCAGGTTGATGCACCTTCAGGGTGCAATTCTTTCACACATCAACTTTAAAACGGGATGCATTGTGTCTCATTACACCTTAGCTACAACAATTAAACCTCTCCAACCATGAAGAGAATCAGATTCCAGCTCACATGTTGAATTCCACATTTAATAGGATGAAAGTGACTGGAGTGAGGAAAGAACCGATAGACAGAATGCAGTTTGCAGGGACAGGGGTGGAATTACAGCCTGTATAGATGGGTTCCATGAAGAACTCCCATTGCTCTAGAGTAAGTGAAATGGGAGATTTAAAAAAGGGAGGAGAAAGTGAAATATCATGAGCTGGTTTGCCTCACCGTGCCACTTCAGTCAAATTAATCCTCTATAGAGATTGGTGATTGCAGCCACCTCCTGGGACTGGGATGGACCAGGAGGGAGGATCTCTGGGCAGTACTCCAGAAGAGTAGCGCTAGCTGTGATAGGTTGGCACAACTCTCCTTTTCAGGAGAGCTTGCTTTAAACTAACCTATAGCATTTGTATTCCCTGCCATGTGACGTCAAGCAGCATCCTCATAGGTAGAAACTTTTTGTGCCGCTTTCACTTTAAAAGTCTCGCAGCTGCGCCATGAGTCCAGTTCTTCACGCGCTC
>NW_010427302.1:23754-48261 GCF_000710305.1 Buceros rhinoceros silvestris | reverse complement strand
TGGGCTGGTTTGTGGCCCAGGGAGCAGGAGCGGGGTGGTGGTGGTGGGGTGATGGAGAGAAATTGTTTCAGGACTCAAGTGGGCTTCGAGTGACAGGCGGCCCATACCACCATCCCTCCCTGCAGAGTGAGACAGGCGATGAGCCTGCCACAGGAGGATAGAGCTGGAGACCCCTGAGAGAAACAGAAAGCAGACCCATAGTTAAACTTGTGAAAAATTGAATTTTTCTTACCTAAGTTTGTAACCTGATACAGTGAGGTAAACACACAGTTGTAGTTCATATGAACATGCCCATCCATTAACTGAAGAATTCTGCAGATGATTCATAAGCTGGACAAACAGGAGTGGTTGTTGAGACGCCCTCTGCAGCAGTTCATTCCTTTCCTCTCTTGTCTTCACATTGGTGTTCAGTATCCCGGCTGTGAACTGTTTCAGTCAATTTGCTCTGCTGGTAGAAATCTAAAGCTGTTACAATCCAGTTGTTAGTCCAGCTGACACATTTAGTGGCATGAGTGAACTGGAGTGCATAGGTGTAATCTCTAAAGCCAACCTCTAATGTCTTTCACTTGCTCTGCTGATGTCCAGATGCAGAACTTGATTCTCTGGTGCTTCTGGCTGCTCTTTCCAAAAGCAGCCACGAATATTTCTGCTCCTGTTCTGTCCTGCCCTTTCCTGGAAAATAAGCGTCTGTCACACTTGTGAAGTTGCTAGCTGCCAAACAAGACGTCCCCTCCTGACAGACGTGACTTTTCAACCAAAGATTCCAAAGCAACTCCTTTGCTGCTGGTCTGAAGAGATTTTCAAAGAGAGCAGCGTAGTTGTATTTCTCTTTCCCAATTGTGGCTCTCCATTTTTAGCTTCACTTTAGAAACCTGGCTTGCTCTATGTGTTACCTTACAGCATGGCTACATCTCCAGTTCAGTACTACTTTTGAGTTGTTTGCTCCCTTTATCATGCAGACATTTCTCTAATCATAGAAACTGACTTTTAAAAACCAAAGATTACAGTGGTACTGCTTTTTGAGAAAATATACAGAAAGCAAATGGATTTTTCTTACTATGTTCATGCTATCCATTTATTAATCCTTAATTCCTTTGAACAAAGTAGTCTTTCTTCCAGCTAAAAGTCATTTTATGTTTCTATTGTTTTCCTTTTGTATATTAAGCCCTAGCAGTTTCTCACTTAAATATTTTCAAGCCATGACATACAGTTCACCATTAATGCCAGTGTCTTACTTTTTGCAAGCAAAATAGCTCCATGTCCTGAAGGTCAGTCTACAAATTGTCTGCAGAATTTCTTTTTAGGAATTATTTTTCCTTCTCATGTCTCCAAAAGACTAGTAGATTTTCTTCATGCTATCCTGCCTGTACAGACTATACTGAACTTTTGTTTTAATAAGAAATTAAAATGTGAAGTACTGTTTAGTGTATGTATATGCACCTATAATTTTTATTTTTTTTAATCTTAATCTGAGTGCCTCTGCCTTATTTCCAGTGTAGCTATGGCTTTTGATGTTGCTGCTCTGAACCTTCTCATTGATATTAATCTTATAGTCTATAAAATGCTTAGCCTTTAAGTTTTCTCACAGCTACGTTTTTCCCTCTCTCTTAACTTTGATAGATAATTTTCAGAGAGGAATGAGGTACAGTTTGCAGGTTAGTCTGGAAGCTAGAATCCAGAATTCACAGAAAGTGGAACAGCAAAACACTTTCTGTTTTTTCTTGATATATAAACAGCTATTTGTTAGTTTTTCCATGTAAAACTAGCAGGATGTTTTAATAAAATAAACTCCTGTTTAGCTGGAGGTGGTCCTTGTCTACCTCTTAAGAGCAGCGATTTGCAGTTGCAAGGAAAAAAGACCGACCAGAAGACCAAATTGATAATTGTGAAAACAAGCAGGCAGGAAGACAGAGAAGTGATAATGAGATCAGACAGTGAAATAGAAGAGCTATTATCCTAGGATAGCAAAGGAAGCCGGAAGTCATAAAGGTAGAGACAAAAGTAGAAAACAAAAACAGTTTGGCGCTGAAGAAGTTTCAGAGATCACCAAAACTGAAATCTATCATCAGAAATACAGTAGTGTAACATACTCTAATTAAAAACAATTTTATATTCTAATTTGTCCTGAAGACAAATAGGGAAATGTATAATATACCATACCAGTAACTTCTCATAATCAAAAATTACTTCCTGTGATTTTTAATGTAACACATCAAGCAGTTCTTTGCACAAACACTGGAAGTTGTTTTTTTTTTAAATGAATTTACCTGGAGTCATCTCATTCATGTAAAATGTTGAATCATTTGAACTTAATTCAAGACCTTTATCTTCATTTAAAAAAATCAACTAACCAAACAAAAAAACAGCGAAGCAAGCTGCATAATGTTTCATAGGAACACTTCAGATATTTCAGTACAAGAGTTTGATAAAATCGTAGTATGTGTGGTAGTTACTTTATGTGTTTTTATAACTTAAAGTATTTTAACTTTTTGAATAGAGTTGGGTCTTTTTGTCTTCTGCAGTACTGCCAATGCAGGAAGAAAAAACATTATGCTGAATTTAACTTACCATTTCAGTTTATCCATAATTCAGGTTTGCTTGAGAAACCCTCATGGACTTTAACTGAGTAAACAAGAACTGCTGTGGTTAGTGCTGTGTTACATAATCATCCACATTTTCTCAGTTGGATTACTGTGGACTTCCAGTTGTGTGGTTAAGTAGTTTGTTGCTTTTCCTAAAATGATAGTATACATTTCCTTATATCAGACTGTGTAAGTGTTAAGGTCTTTAGAGAGCGAAATATGGGACTGAGCTTTTAATCTCTCACTGAATGGGAAGTTTAGACTGGCAAAGCTATGCCGCCTGGAGAGCAAAGAATTGGGAAAAAACCTCATCTTGTGCTGGTGCTTCGAAATAGGATCACTTGGCTAACTGCAGATTAAAATTGTGTCAGATGAAAGTATGGAAAGAATGACGTAAAATTGAATCGAAAGAGAAGATAATGGTGGTAGCATAATTAATGTGGTGACAGGATTTCAAATAAAATGTTTTATTAATATATTTTAAAGATACTAATTACAGTATTAATTACTAATGTGCTAATTACAGTATTAATTGAGATAGGTTGCTTAAACTTGTAAGTTGATGTAGTTCTATGTTTAATATGATTCTTAAGGCTTTTACTGAACTGTTGTCTGGAGATCATCAGAAGGGAGGTCAGTGAAATGGAGAGTGTTCATCAATTTGATGTTAACGCAGTAAACTAGAGTTTATTGTAAAGGAATAATTTAGAAAACTGGACATGTTTTTTTACAGAATTTGATGCTACAATCCTAGCTTTTAATGTAAGTAGAAATGCTTTCCAAAGTTGATGAAAGCTGCAAACATGAACCCTTTAAAAATATCAAGCTGGTTTAAAGCCTTTTATTTGAAACTCTCGTATAAAACAGTTTCTGGACAGGCCAGTGATAGCTCTAGGAAGAATAAAGGTTTGATCTTTATGCTGTGACATTCTCTCTGTGCTCATCCCTCTGAACAGATCCTCCATGTTTATACTGGGTCTCGAGGCTTGCTTAAGGAAAAAACAGGTGTCTGGAAGAGGGAGAGAGCAAATCCTGAGTTTAACTCGGGAAAGGCTGTTTTGTCTTTGGTGCGAATTTGATTTAGCTTTGCTGTTGCTCTGATATTTCAGCTGTTATTATTGTAAAGCTTCCTGGTGTCTGCAAAATCCTGGTAAGTTTAGAACAGCATAGCTGAAGTATTTGCAACATTGAGCTGTGGATCCAGTAAGTAATCTGAAAACAGAATTTAGGGAGTAGTTCTTTCGGAGTAGTCTGTATTGACCTACTACAGACTTTTTTGTGAAGTGTCAGATTTGTTTGTTTATAATGTAGAGACTTTGGACTACATTCCGGTTTTTGAGTGGGCAGTTTATACTTAGGGCCATCACCCATTAGCTGACGTTAATCAATTTAATGATAGTCAGCTGCAGTTTTAATAAAGTTTTTTACAAAAAAATTGCCTGCTCAGCTGCTCAGGGACGTGGGGAGTTACTAGGCAAACAGCAATATGTATTTGCTGTGGAATATTGTTGAGAACACACTTTGACATCATGGTGGTAGATAGCCAGATATTGTAGGATGTGCTCTTTTTAAAAAAATGCCTTTTACTGATCTTTAGTTAATGCAGTTTTCATATTTTTTATGAGTTAGCCAGATAAATTTATTTGGAAATTTCAGGCTTAAATTTTATTGCAGCTATTCGGTCCATTTTCTTTCCTGTACTATATTGCCTGATTTTTGAGCTTTTTTTTTCAAACAAGTTATTGATTTTCTCCTCTCTACAGTATTGCCTGGCTTTTGCCTTTTTCTTTTTTCCGTTCAAAGTATTGATTGACTTGGCTTGTATCTCAGTGCATTAATTTGATTGCTGTTGTAGCAGTGTGGAAGATTTTCTGCTTGTGCTCCAGAATGAAAAGGAAACTTGTTGCTTAGTTGAGGCCCAGAGCTTCAACATGGATGCTTGAAAGGACCACAGAGTAAATTTGTGACTCACCTATAGAAACCTTTCTGAAAAGACCGTTCCTTTCTGCTTATTCATAGATGTTGCCTTTATCTTTTGCTCATTTATCTCAGTGTCATTACTAAGTGGTGTAAGGTGATTTTTGTGACTGCAGACTTTCGTACACTGGTTTATTGTTCATAGAGAATTCGAAAAATTGTGAAGCTGATGTATTTGCTTAATGTGTTTTCTTCATCTGTTTATTGAGAGCTCTGTTCTACAGTACGTACATAAATTATAAAGAACTTAAGAGCTATCATCAGTAGTAAGTCCAGTTTAATCTAAGGAAGCAATGTTGTATGTGAGAGTTTATTGTAGTTTTTATTTTGACTACAAATGTACAAATCTTATGTATATATTTTATTTTTTCTAGGCATCCAACTTTGTTCATTCACAAGCCAGTTTTCAAAAAATGCTGTGGTACTTCTTGAAATTGTATTTTTTTTTATCCCTCATACGTATACTTCATTCTAAGATAGTGTATAATATGACCAGAAAAAAAAAAAAAAGGGTGAACTAACTGATGTGAAGCTGACTGCCTCTTCAGAAGAGTGGGAACGCACTGCTCCTTTTTTTTAATTCCAGTAAATGTGGTGTAATGGCCTGCTAAATTAGGATTTCCATTCCTTTTCTAGGAGATCATTAATGCATCCATGAGTAGTTTCATGGATGTCAGTAATGGTGAAAGAGCTGGACTAATGTAATGGTCTGCAGAGTGGTAAGCATAGCTAATGGGTTTTAATTTTTTCCTTACATGGGATTTACTTCTTTTGGGTAGTTGTGTGTATGTTCTATACATGTTCCTCATAAAGGGAGAGTACAAATTCTTTCTTCCCTTGAGGGTCTATTGGATAATTCTCTTAAGCTTTTTGCACAGAGTATGCTGTTTCTAGAATCAGGTGAAGAAGAGGAATTGAGGAAAGGAAGAAGTTTTGACACTTGGTCAGTGATTAAATACTTGTAGTAAAGGGTTAGGGGAGAATAGCATGTCAAACGTACTCACTTTTCCCCATTCTGGTTTCCTGTTAGTAGCAGAGAATTAATTTTGACCAGTAGAGTCCTTTTTTTTGTTTGAACAAAGTACTTGGAAAGCCATCCTCTCTGGTTACATGTTCAGAAACATAAGTAACGTGGTGTTCCTCAGTGCTAATGAAACCGTAGCAGCTAATGAGAGCTTTGTGGACTAGAGTCTTAAGTAGGACAGCAAAGGCTTTGTTCTGCTGTGTGCTGAAGGAAGTCAGTTGTTCTTAATGGTATTGGATGTTGGCTCCATGCCAAAGGCACCTTTTGGAAACTTCTTTGGATGCCAGAACAATGTTGTCAGAGTGATGACAAAAAAGAGTGGAATCCAAAAAAGAAAATCTTGAGATTGGTGATGTGTTTTTATGTATGTAGACTCTACAGCAGGGTAACCATCTCCCACTTCCCGCATCCAGCAATGCCTGTGCAACTTCTCTAAATACAATAGCAAGAATGCCACCTTATTTGACAAAAGACATTTAGTGTGGAAATGCCCAGTTGGTGTAAAGTGGGTGTATCAGAACAAGGAGATCCAGGGCCATGGTTTCCCAAATATATTAAAGTCTTGTCTTTCGTGCCTCCCCAGTCTCTTGGCTGTTTATATGGTTCTCTGGTGAAACAGAGCAGGGAAAGTGGTTGTGGTTTTTGTGGAGAGAGTGAGGCAGAGGCAGGAGCATGTGGGTGGTGGTGGAACAGGATGGGTGCTTTTGGTTGGCAGTACTTGCGTGCCATTGGATTGAAGTGTTCCAGGCACTAATGGCCATGGATGTTAGCCCGGGGGCAGGATGCGAAGAGAAGCAAGGCAAGATCTGAGAGCAACCTTTATCCCATTATGTTCTTCTTTATTATTCTTGTTGGTTGTACATAGTTATGTTGTCTTGGTATCTCTTTTAGTGAATAAATTTTCCTTGATTCTTTAGCCCTGAAACATTTTATGACGTTTTTAAATTTAACTTCAGATCATCCTACTGCATATTGAAATTGAACTTACATTGCTAATACTAAAAACAGAGATAATTCTTTAGGTTCAGGCGAGTTACTGGATCTCCAAGACATAGCTTGTGATAAACAACCCTCATGGTTTTTTGTGTAAGTTAAGTAAACTTTGCCTTTAAATGCTTTCTTTACCTTTTTTTCTTTTCGTATTTTTTATTTTTTAAATTTATTGTGAAGTGTATTTAGATTCAGCATATGCAGGACACAAACTTTGATGTTGCAGTCATTTGTCTTCTTGGATTACTAAGTAACTTAAGAAATTACTGTAAGTGCTGTTGTAAGGTGAAAATCCTTGATTTTTCCTCTATGGCAGATTTTTTAATGAAATACAAATATGTGTTAGATTGTATTTTACACCTTTATTAATTTCTGCCTAATTCCAAACCCCCGTATTTCCTCTTGTTTATTTAATTTTCAACTTGTCCTAATTAGTGTATTCTCCACCTGTTGATCAGTAGAGGATGAAGTGAAAGATTGGTTTTGAAGATGACTTAATGTATTAAAAATCTCCCAACACTTTTCAGAAGCATGATTTATTTTTTACTTTCTCTGTTTTTGTGCCTTTGATACAACTTTCTTAATGGCTAAGGACAGGTTTGCTTTCTTTGGAATCTCTTGCTAGAGCTAGTTGTGAACTGTGTATGTAGATTTGCTTTAATAAATGTTTTTCGTATGCAGACTACACCCAGCTTAGTCATGCAGCTATAATTTGTATTATTTTTCTTTCAGTGGTAATCGTAAGAGTGGAAGTAATTTTTTGTATCTAATGAAATTACAACTTCTTGTGTCTTAAAACTGCCAAACACATCTCTTCTCTGAAGCAGTCTCATTTATATCATACTGAGTTTTGGCTGTATCTTCATTATCTTGGTGGAAAAGATCTACTTAAAGGATTTTGGGGGTAAAAAAGACTCACTTGCATTGAGAAAGTAATCAAAAGGCTGTGTACAATTTAAAGTGCAAGTATTTAGAGCTGTTCTGCTCTATGGCTGGTGTATGAGTTTTGATATACGAGTGATTTATAACTCGAATAACTTCCATCCAAGTAGCATTCTCTCACAGCGCAATTCGTAATTAAATTATATGTCATTTCTGGTGCTGTGCTGCGGTGATTCTTAACTAACTCTGGGTATTCTTGTTTCCTCTTGTTTTTGAAGGATCAGTTTGATAACTTGGACAAGCATACACAGTGGGGCATTGACTTCTTGGAGAAATATGCAAAATTTGTAAAAGAAAGGATAGAAATTGAGCAAAACTATGCAAAACAACTGAGGTAAGGCTTTTTTCTTTCTAAAAGAATCTTAACAGTTACTTAAAATCACTGTATCAGATGATGGGCAAATACAGAATGTTGTGATTAATGACTATTTTATTGTTCATTTACAGAGTGAATTAGATCACTAGTTCTTTTCATGACAGACAAGTTTATTTACCAGTCCAAACCAGAAAATTTTCTTTGAGTGTGTGCTTACTTGCTTGTTTGGTTTTTTCCTTCTTCTCTTCTGCCCACCCTTCAAACCTTTGAATAAAAAGGTTTAAGACTTAAACTGAAATATAGTAATACTTTTCCACTGACTATCAGCATGTTTCGTTGTCAAGTGTATAATCCATATCTACATTTTGTGTGTGTGTGTGTTCAACTAGCATCAAGCCTCTGCTACTAATTAATTTCTCATGTTGAATTGGCAAGAGCTACACTACATTGTGTTAAGAAATCTGATCTAAATCATTGAGTAGAACTAGAGAAAGCATCAGATCTTCCTGTCCTTGAAGCACACCCTTTCCGTAGCTGGTCTTGTCCCTTTGGGTGGGACTGTAACGCAACCACCCTTTGTCTTACCTCTTCATTTTACTTTCTGTTGGTTCCAAGTGAAACATCTTTTAGGTCCAATTGAAATTTCCCCTCAGGGCTCATACTAGAGGAGTAGCAGCAGTGAAACGTCAGAGAAGCACATTCTTCAGGATAAAGTAGAATTCATTTTTTACTGAGAGGCACACACAGGGCTTGAAGAACAAGATTTAAAATAAGACACTCCTGTGAACTTGGCCTTGACTGATCTTTGCTGTCTCGAATTCGTTTGGGGATTCAGTTGAAGCTGCTGTCTAGCCCTTGTCAGACTGAAACTGATAGCAGCCTCTCTCCTGTGGTGTCTTCCGTCATCTCATCATTGGCAAATCAGATTGTCACAGATACAGAGTTGAGGAATCTTACCTCATAAATGCAGTAATGAGGTCCACAGCTGAGGGTGTGGGTGTTCTCTGTCTAGTCTGCTCGTTTCCTTTTTTATTTCTGTATCAGTTTCTTTTTATCCAGTTGTGTATATTCATCTAATGTAACAAGCCATTGCTTTGCTGAAGGAATCTTTTTCTTAAAAGGAAGGAAATAAATACCACTTTTCCAAAGCTGGCATAGAAGAACTCGAGGAGGTAAAGGAAAGTTTGAAGCATGCACAGCACCAATTCACAGTCCAGTTTTGATTTGATTTCAGTTTTCTGTTCAAAAATGGAAATGTGTTTTATTTGCACGGATCTATTTCCTTAAATAGATCTTTTCCTTAAAAGATCTTTTCCTTAAAGAGTATGAACAAATGCCATTTTGCTTAATTATATTTAAAGGTTCATTCCACAGCTCGCAATTCCACTGCATTATTACTTCAGGATTTGACTGAAAACCAGAAAATATCTCTGTTCAGTATTTTACTCTTGTGTAAAACAATGGATGTTTTTCAAAGTGTCTCAAAAATGAAAGAGTTGTCTTGCGTACGCTTCTGTCACATGACTGGAGTGAGTGTCCTTGTGCAGTAAGTATGACAGCTTGGGGAAACACAGGTCTTGTGCACATGTGTTGTACAGTGCATGCGTGCACTTCCTGCTTGCTGCCAACAAGGGTCCGGACAGCACACACGAGAGGGTGACTGATTTTCTGCCAGCAGACCAGTTCTTGAAGCTACTCTTCAGTGTTCTTGCTTGCGTGTTCCTTGGGTGAGATTCTGTTGTTAGTAGCGAACTGTCTTGTGATAACAACTTGATTTCAGCCATCACTGCTCTTGAGGACACTCACTGTTTTTAACCACGTGAAACAGTCATGAGGCCCTAGGGGAGATTGAGATCAAGCAAAATTTTCATCTCTGGAAGAGGTAGCCATCTTGCAGCTTGCTCCTAAGAAGTTCCGAGAGAAATCTTGGGGATGGACTTTTGTCCTGGTGAATTTTAATGGTGGCAGCATGCTTACTAATCTCTCTGATAGAAATTTCTAGTTTATCATAGTTTTTTCCTTTTGTAATGAAATACAGTCTGAAAAATAGTGTTGAGAATCTCTTCATACTCTATTTGCTTTATTACTGATATTTGTTATGGCCTTCTTTAGTAGACCTATAAACAGTGAGTGGTCACCTTTGGTAGTTCTATAGCTGTCTCAGTACTTCGATGGGAGACCAAGAAATAACAAGTTTAAAGTTTAATGTGGGAGATAGTGCTAGTGATGTATGTTGGTATTTTCTTTATGTCTTGGTTACAGTGTGGGCCATGAACATCATTCTGCTGAGATTGTTGACGTATCTTATTCTCATAGGCTTAAACCCAGGGGTGAAAACTTGAGTCAATTTTTCATACCAGTTTTCACAAATTAGAGTCCATGTCCTGGCAGAAATTCATACTCACTTGTGTATACCTTTGCATTTCGTGTGGGTTTTTTTTTTTTGTTTTTAAATACTGCCACAGCCTAGTGATGAGACTTTTGCAGGTGCAGCAGATGTTCTGAGTCTTCTAGGAGGTGGCAAGTGATGCACGTACAACATATGAGGAACTGTTTGAGTGAACTCATGATATTCTTACTGTATGCAGTTACTGCAGTTTATGGTTAGTGGGTAATTCCAGAAATGATAACTTGTGAGAATCTCGTCCAAATGCTGGTTTTGGGTTGCAAGTCATTCCTTGCTATTCTTCTATAGGCAGTTTTTGATACTGAGAAAAGTACAAGAAAAATGGAAATCATTTAGGAATCCTTAAGTGTCTACAGAAAAAAAAAACTTGTCTAGAGAGCTTGTTTTGTCTTTGTCTGCAATATACTTTGTTCTGGAAAAAAAAACAACTATAATTTCTTTTTTTTTTTGAGCTAACTTAAAGGAAAATCTTTGTTTTGTGAGGCTTAGGCCTCAACTAACCTTTCTGGTACACCAAGGATTGTAAAAGTTATTATAGGCTGTTACTGAGTTACAGGGATGTGAATCAGGACAAACGTATTGCAGTGTACATTGTAGATTAACAGATTGCATTTTAATTATATGATGGTTTAATTTGTTCTTACTTTATAATTGGAAAAAGTCAGAGTTAGTGTGTGCCAAATTACTGGGCTCTTGACTGAATTTTTTAATTGACTTCTCAGATGCTGTTTTTGGTCAGCATTTATTGCTTGAAAAGAGGTGAGGTGAAGGTCTCTTTTGTTTCCTTTCACATCATCACACACAACATTAATTCTAGAGGTTCACTCCGTTTTTGTTCAGTCCGAAGCATTATGATGCTTGAGAAGACAGATGAGTTCCACTTCCTGTGATGTTAGGTGGTAATACAAGTTATACCTGCAGTTACAGATTAATCAGCTGCCATGCGGAATAAGATTGCGGACTTTGGTCAGCCTCTCTTGTTAATTTCAAGAAAATAGCGATGATTATTCCTGAGTGTTTCCCTTTAGAATTGTTATGATCTTTGGAGATCCCTAGTTAATCTGAGCAAATGTATTTTTTCACGTTCCTTCTGCATACCAATGTGTGTAAGTGGGAATTTTCTAAATACATTATAACTACATGCATAGATCTAGTCAAACTGAGACATTGTTACCGCATTTTTATATGCAGGATCTTGCAAACATTATTTTAAATGAGTGTAAGCTCAGATGGGAAATTTGGGACACAAATTATCACCATATGTGTTCATTTCTCAAATCTCTCTTCTTTGGTTGGAGCTGGGAATTTACAGTGTTGATTATTAGCCACGTGGATGTGGCAGGTTTTTAAATAGTGGTTTCTACAAGCCAGAACATACGGGTTCTTAATGGTTCCAAGGATATTCAGCTTTGTAAGCTCAAATTCCATGTTAGAATGTTTTAAGATTCATCTCTTCAGTTAAAATTTTTCTGGTGACAGTTACTAAATACAGTTAATTGTAATTGTTTTCACCCAGTCCACAATACTGATATGCAGTCACTGAAGCCATCAGAACCCTGTTGAAAGTACTGCCCTACCTGGAAGCCTGAAATGCCTTTAAGTACTTCCTGCAGGCTTCACAGTTTGTTCCCAGGCTCATTTGTAATGATACAGAGGTTTAGTATAAGCAGATGCCACGGCACCTGAGCTGCTACCTTAATACAGATCCTACCACATTGAAGATGCTGCTGCCATTCTTTAGGTTCTGTATTAATTGCCTGAAGAAAACCTAGTTTTGAGTTGAGAAACGCAATTTTTGTACAAATATCTTAACATTTTATGTAGATATTTTATGTATGTGACTAGATAATTTTAATTTATTGATTAGGGTGCTTTTTGAAACTTCCGGCTATGTGACTGAGGTGGTGCTTCTCTTAAAAGTCAGTAATATAGACTAGGCTGCTATCCCACTGGTGTGGACCTTGAGACCAATTTATACTGGGAAGCGAGGTTGATAAAATTACAGGAGCAGCGCAGTTGGATGTGGTTAGTCCGGTATGAAATCTGCTTACAGATGGCTGTAAGACAGTGTGGTAGGAGAAGTCTAAATCGTACTTCCAGAGACGATTGACATGTCATCAATCTAAACATTTCTAAGGAAGTATAGAGCAATTTATCTCGTAGATAAGATTCAGTTCTGATGGTCTGCAATTAATTCTGCTGTTTTCTTCTAAACTAGTCCAAATCCATACTTGGTTCCTGATGATTAGACACACTTTTAGATAAAAATGTTAAAGAATGTTATGCCTCCTTGAAGTGTCAGGTGGCTTCTCCTTGAAATAATGCTTCACTCTTCAGATCCACCCTCATTCTGGCTGCTTGTCAATCTGCATTTTTTCAAAGGTTTAAATCTAATTTTTCTAAGTGTTGATGTCCACCTCTTGGAAAAGCCATTGATGCTTCACTCACATGAACAGTGGCTTTTTCTTTGAACTTTAAATTCTGCTTGTTGTTTCATATTTATTGACTTTGATTATTGTACATTATGCTCTTACTGAACCTTAAATCCTAATGAGACAAAATTGACTAATGAAACTGACTTTTGTTAGGAGGAAGTATTATGTAATATTGTTGTCTTCCTAGAAATAGTAGACAATTGCATTAAATGAAACCAGAACAGAAATCAGTATGCTAGTAAGTAATCTGTGTTCGTGACCCTTCTCTCCTGCCACTTAAAACTGTATGGTATTTAGTAAGTGGTTCCTCATTTTTAACGCCTCTGAAAATCTTCCATTGAAAAGGCTTGTGTGTGGTTGCTTAGCTTACAGACTTGTATGCTTGTTACGCATTTCACCCTCTGAATAACAATAAGGTGAATTTTAGGAGTTTCTCATTTGTTAGTAATCACTGAGGAGCGAAGCAGAAGGGTAAACGAAATATGGGAAAGTTACTTGACAAAGAAGTTAATTATTTTTCTTCTTTTACTTGGGTTTTCTAATCAAAATGTCTGTGTTTAATCCCTACCAGATAGAATGTTACAACAGGCAGTAGATTCCCATGGTAGCAAAAAGAGTTTTAACTCCATTGAGGTAGTTTAAAATTAGTTTTTTAAAAGTCAGTGTTTATTGTGGTTTTTAATAGGTGTCGAGTAAGAAGGACTTGGCTATCTCACCATGGTTATTCTTTCAGTTGTAGTCTCTGAGGGTACGGAGAGACAAAGGGTCTAAGCTTGCTGTTTCCAGGTCGACTCTGTGCTCTTAATTTTCTGTATACTTCATGAGTGAACATAGACTCAGTACTCGTATCCTTGTACTGTAGAGATAACATGGCTTCCAGCTAAATTGGTTTGAGAAGTTGCACAGGGTCGTTTTAGATGAAAAGCAGGATTAGCACCCTTGTTTCAATGGTATGGTAGTTCATAGTTTGTAAAACCGAAGTTACACGTGGATAGTGGGAATGAGGTACAACACATACGTGCATGCAAGTTTTCATTTCATAGAATCTTCTCTTATTCCTCCTCTCTTTTTGTCTGTGGTGTTGGGGGTGTAGATTGTTTTATATAGTCCACTTGCCACGTCTGAGGAAACCGTTTTGGGCTATATTAATGATTAGTCTAATCTCAGTTACTACTGGACAGACAGATGGAAGAATTATATCCAGAGGCCAATTAAAAGATAACTGTTAAAGCAGCTCTGCTAGGTTTGCATTGTTTTGTACTTAATTTCATCTTTGGGTGGGTGTGTAAAAATAGTTTCACTACAAAATATCATCCCTTTACAGAATGGAGAAGTTTGAATTAAGTCTATTTCGTACCATTTAAAAAACAGAAGCATTCTTTGCAAGATTCAGGTTCCCCTCAAGAACACACTTCAAGAAGTCTTCCCTGACAAGCTCAAGGCTCTCTCTCTTGAAGGGGGTGATTCAGTTGTGCACACTTCTTGTGTGGTTTGGGGGTTTTTTTGTTCTTAAATGGAAGGTATGATTATTTAGAGATCTACAGGGAAAGAAATTGCCAGCATTGTGTTGCTTCTGTTTGTGGGCTGTGAAGCAGGTAATTTGACTGCATTATTTTCTGCTGAAATGTTAATTTGCACTTAAATGAGAGATACCATAACAGGCAATCTCGTCCACAGCTTAAACATTACTAGCAGGATTTCGATTAAGTGGTTCTAATGTTTGGAAAACATGAGAATTTTTGTGAGGGTCAACATTGTTATTTAAGTAGTCCTGGTCTATTTAATTTGAAAAGTAGATCGCTCTTTAAATAGTGTTTGCTGCTTTTAAAAATACACAGTAACTCAGATGTTTGGCTTCTTTTACCTCAAAAAGCCTAAAGCTTGAGGGTAAGCAATTTGATAAAAATCCTATGTCTTACCTGTTTTTCTTTCTTACAAAAAAGGATTTTTTATTTGCCCTAAAATGATAAACTCCCAGGGAAAGGAGAAGAACTGTAGTACTGTTGCAATTTCCATTTTTGTGTTTCATGGAAAAACCATACAACTTTGAAAACTGCTAGAATAAGAAATGCAACCAATTGCAGGCATGAAAATCTCGCTACTAAAAATGAGAAGAAAATGATGGATTTTTTTTCAAGACTGACAGCACGTATCGTTTTGAACTTCAAGAAATTTAGAAGACCTTATTGCTGTCAGAAAAACTATATTGTAAGTAAAGGCAGAATGCTGTAATGGAAAAAACGTCTACTCAGAAGTTTAAAGCAAAGGGTGTCGTACAGGAAGATAAGAATTTGAAAAGTCACTGGACGTTCTCTCCTCGTATCCCTCCTGTCTGTAAAATTGTGTGGCTTTGTTTCATGTTCGTCACAGCATTTGGGATATTTGGAGAAATATATGTACCTGCAAATATTTTGCAGTTGTTTGCATACGCAATGTACGCCTGTGTTAGTTGTGCTTCAGGGTAGTCGGTGATGTGGTTTGTATGTTTCTGCATTGTATTTCAAGCAGGTAAGTTCCTACTAGAAATTGGGCTGTGGGACTGTGTAAAGTGCTGGTCCCATGGATCGTCTTTGAGAGATTTGTCTCAGTTTCTAAAATCTAGAATTTCTAGAATTCTCATATTTACAACAGTGGTGGTAGGGCAAAATGTAACATCTTTGCTGAAAAGAGATGTTGCCCCTCCTTTTCTGGAAATACTCTTATTGAAGATTTGGAGATGCTGCAGTTAAAACCTTTGACCTGAATGCATACTCAAAGCTTAATTCGGACACGGAGTTTTGTGCTCGTGGGTATAGCATACAGTGTGCGCTATCGTCATGTTACACCCTGGTCATGGATTTGCTTTTTTCTTGTCTGCTAGCTTCTTTTGCCTGTGTGAAAAGGAAGTTAAAGAAAGAACTCGTTATTTTACATCTAGTCACTATGCAATAGAGGTTTTAAAAAACTTACCTTGTTCTAGGTCAAAACTGATGTAAAAACTTTGAAAATGCCATAGAGTTCTGCCTTGTGTTATCTGAAGGACCCTTACACGGTGACCAAGGGAATTGATTTGGTTTTTGAAGTCAGTAAAAAGGAGTAATTTGTTCGTGCAGTTTTCTAAGTGTATGTCTTCTCAAACAAGCCTTCATAATAGCATCTTTTTCTTCCTTGACAGAAATCTGGTTAAGAAGTATTGTCCTAAACGTTCACCTAAAGATGAGGAACCCAGGTAAAAATGTGCATTTCAAGTTCTGCGTATAAGAAATGAGGACTACAGTACTCTGTCCTTTTACAGATTTTTTTTTTCCTCTTTTTTTTTTTTTTTTAAGATAAAGTATTCTGTTGGCTAAGACAACCAAAGAATAGTGCTTGGCTTCTTGCAGTTCTGCTCTAACTCTTAGCGATCAAACCTGAGTTTACTTCTATTAATATTTTAAAGTAATGGCGGGTTGTACATGCTCCATTCCAAATTAACCTTTAGCTAGCTAAAAGTTGGAAAGCAGAAGTTTAGTATGCTGTGTACAGGCTAGTACTATTTTTTTATAGAAAAGCAATTAAATTTTTTTTAATAGAAAAGCAACTGTGTGCCCTTAGGCTGTGTTTTTTGCTTAGTTTTGTACAGTTTTTCAGTGCCTTTGCATGGCGTTACAAATGGTGCTGTATGTTTGTATGCCGAGACTCGAGTGCACACAGAATTGTCATGCTTTTGGCAAGAAGAGCTCTTAAAGTGCTTTGACTCCGGAGACAAAATAAGTGAATGTCTAACTGTGGAGGAGCCATTTGTGCTAAACAACTTTATGATTGTTTATCAGAGAGGTGCTTCTTTTGCTGTCATGTCCATAGACATTCTTTTATTTTTTTAGGAAAACACAATACTTTTTTTCTTTAGGGATAACTCTTGTGAAGGAAGGTGGTGAGTTTCAGGTTGCAGCCAGAGCACAAGCTGTGCATGGCATGCCTCAGAGTTCACGCTAGGATTTTCTCTAGCTTTCTTGACTGTTTAAAGATCCTGGACCATGGGGAATAGGATTTCTGGTGCTAGGGTGGCATTTGAATTCCCCAGAGCCAAGCCTATGGAGATTGGCAATATTCCATAGCTAAAAGAGAGAAAGGTGTATATTTTAATGCGATGCCTGTTTTTTTTTTTCCTTTCTTCCCTTCCACACACACTTTCTACCCTTTGCCCCTCCTCTTCCCCCTTTTTAGTGCCAGCCATAGTGGCACCTTACTTCCAGCCAGGAGGTGGGCAGGCAAACAGGCAGCTGTCTCCAGAGCTGACAGCAAACTTGTTCTGTAGATCATCCATCGGGATGCATATGAGTGGTATGATTGGCATGTTCCACCCTCAAGACTACCAAGCACATCATCTCTGCAGCAAGTTCAGCCTCCGAGCCTAGGGACGTATGTATCCGTTCCCAAGCTCAGGCCTCTCAGTTGGCAGCTTAGGAGATACCACTATACCACAGGGTTTCCAGGTAGTATTCTTCTTCTTTCTTTTCCGTCCACAAACATCCATATTCTTTTAAAATGTGTTTGAAGAAACATTGCAACATATAGTACATGCTAGGCTTAACGTAGGCTTTCCCAGCTTGCATTTTTACTGTAATTCAATTAGCATTAATCTAAGGTTTATTGTAAAATATGTATGTTTTGGTTTTTTTAAATTACATCAGGGGTACAGACTATACTCAAAGAAGTCTGTTTAAAAAAACCTGTCTGACTTTTTGGTATGTATGTTTGTGCGTGTGTGCTCTCTGTCAGGTTTACTTCGTGTATTGCCTTTTTCAACATCCTTAACGAGCTGAATGACTACGCAGGGCAACGAGAAGTAGTTGCAGAAGAAATGGGACACAGAGTGTACGGAGAACTGATGAGATACTCTCATGATCTAAAAACTGAGAGAAAAATGGTAATTTCTAAAATTTTACTTTATAATAGGATATCAAGATGGATATGTCTTTTAATGAGCGGATGTATTTGTTTAACTCAGTTTAATGGCAATAAGTAGGTTTCACAATACATTTATAAAACACATACTTAAAGTTATTCTGTATTTTTATGTACTGGTTTCTTACAGTTTCTAAACCTAAAAACTAATGTCTTGGGAGAGAGTACTTGCTGGTAACTTTTTTGCCAGGGTGATTTTCATCTGTGGTACTCTTATGATTAGTAATGTCTTCCAAAGAGTATTGGTGACTTGCGGCAGGTACTGCGCATTCTAATGCGTCAACTAGAGCAGGGACTAACTAATGGTAATAGTACTAAAAAGATATGTAAATCAACTTACCTGTGGTGTTTTTAGCATCTTCAGGAAGGGCGAAAGGCTCAGCAGTATCTGGACATGTGCTGGAAACAGATGGATAATGTGAGTTTGTGTTTTGTTTTGGTTTTTTTTTCCTGTCAAGCTTTAATAATACGCAGTCTGTAAATGGAAACATTGTCATCTGTCCTGCTTAGACTTTCATGTTCAGCTGTATTACTGAACATCCAAATCAGACTTGGTAACATCCAAAATACAGTTTGGTATATTTGTCGTTCCCTGTTTGAAAAAAAAAAATACTCTGTAAACAGCTTCTGTGTGTAGGTTTGAGTGAAGCCTCAGCTTTTATCCAGTGTAAAGGAATCGGTTTTTAATACGGGTATGGGCTTTTTTGGTTGCTTCTCTGCAGGCTACTTTTTCTTCAGAGAATGCTTAATAATGACGATTTATTTACATGAAGGTGAAATCTTAAGTCACTGTATTTGACCTGAGTTCGGGGGCTTGTTACATGAGGTCTATTCAAGAATACTGTTACAGACTATCACATTTTCTGGAGGTAGAATTAATTTTTAACAGAGAAATGCGGGAAGCAAGTGTCTCTAGAATAGATTATAAGGTGCTTTTTGGTGAGAAAAATGCTCTTAAAGATGAGAAAATACAAAATTCAACCAAGTGTGTTCAAGATGCATTCTGATATTTGGCTGATTTTGTATCTTGAAAATTTATTTTATCTTTGGTCCAGATTATTGTGAAGCAATACTGGAGAGGTGAATTTCTATTTTGTTGTTGTAGACCCAGATAAGCAATATCTTGCTTTAGTGTCACATCAAAGAGTTTAATTCGTGGTCAGAGGATCAGAGTAGAAGCAGATGTGGTAGTTTTAGATGTGATCACCCTTCACCGAGATAATTCCCACAGCTCACCTCACACAGTCAGTTGTGTGGTATGCACTGCACTACCTGTGTGCAAAGTCAGTCTTTTAAATTTGTAGAGCTTTTAATGGACACATTAACCTGATTGCCTGACTTGCACCGAAGCCCAAGAGTAGTACTCACACAGTCTCTGTTGCAAATTTGTCTTGAGATACCGAATTCTTGAGCTGCAGGTTTGCCCTACAGCACTAGGCTTGGCAACAGCTGCCGTGTGGAACATGGAGTACGCTGAGTACTGCTGCCGGTGCTGTTCACAGCTGGGCCGGTTGATGTGAACACTGGTGATAAGGGATGGATATGTCAAGATCTTGTAATGTAGATAAATTCTTCAGACTACCTTCGAAATGATTTAGTTGAATTTATTGAATTAAAACTGATCGTTGAAGAAGAGAACTTGAAAATTTTACTCGCACAAGTCCAAGTTTAAGATTTCTGTCACCTAACTTTTATATAGGTTATTGAAGTCAGGCTAAAAAGTGAATGTGTCTCTAATTAACTGCGGATCTTTGCAATTTTTTTTGTATTTTGATTATCTGTATTTTGTAGCCTAATTAGAGTTGTTTCCTTGCTGGTACTTCAAGTTCTAAATAGAAAAGTTGAAAATTTTTGAGACTTGGTTGCTGTGAGAACAGTGTATTTACTTAAAGGTACTTTGTGAATTTAAGATATTTAAATGGAAGCTTTGATATTTAGAATTCAAAATTACTGTACAAAACTGAAAGGTGATAGTGGCTGTTGGAGCAGTAAGTTTGTGGCTTTTGTAGAGCAAAAAGAAATTCGAGAGAGAATGCAGGGAGGCAGAGAAGGCACAGCAAAGCTACGAAAGACTAGACAATGACACTAATGCGACGAAGGCTGATGTTGAGAAGGTAAGAGCGGTGCCATTTCCTTCTGTGCGCTCTCTTAAATATTTGCATGCTTATTGTCAGTACTGGAACAGCATTCTTTGAGTGCATAAAATTGTGATAAAATATGCTTGCTTAGGTGCAAAATAAAACTTACAGTAAAATACAAGACAGCACAAAGAAGGCGTATACTTCGTTAGTCTTGAAATGATGCTGTGGAGGTGATAATGGTCGTCCTTGAGCAGGCAGGGGCAGTGGTATCCGGTATCTTGTGGTGTATCTACTCAGTCACTTCTCTGGTTTTTAGGATATGCATTTAAGTGACGTGGCTGAGGGAGCTCAGATGATCGTTGCTCTCCCTATATAACAAATTAGGTCTGTGGACTGTCAGTGTATATGAAGTCTCGCACTCTTTATTTCAGTTTTAAGGATATCAGTTTTAATGACTTGTGATTAGTGGTTTTGCATAGTTGATAATGTAGAATAATGCTGTATGTCATTGAAAAGCATGAGACGTCTGAACCGACAATGCTTTCTCACCAGGCTAAGCAACAGCTAAACCTGCGCACACATATGGCTGATGAAAACAAAAATGAATATGCTGCGCAGCTACAGAATTTTAATGGGGAGCAGCACAAACACTACTACATTGTCATTCCTCAGATTTATAAGGTAAAATAATTAAAAGAGAAAGTATGTCTGGCCGCCTTCTAAGGGAGAAGTAGATTTTAAAATTTAAAACATTTATTTTGGGGGTTTTAGTGGTTAATTTTATCAAGAAATTAGCATAATCTTGATACAGCCTGTGTTATCATGAGACTTATGCTTCCAGTCATTATGCATAGACTTTTCTGTTGCATTTTCTATGAAGATTTTATATTTTATAGACACTCTTGTTTAAATATTGCTGAAGAGGTATGGTAAAATAAACATTCAAGACATCTGGGTGAGAGCAAACATTTAAAACCATCATTCTAGTAAGATTTGATCACTAGTTCCCGTGGTGGATGTGTGTGTGTGTGTGTGTGCATGTAAATGCTTTGACTGACAGAGACGAGGGAAAGCATTATAGCTAATGGTGACTGTGTGCTTTCGTGCATCTCCTGGACAGGACAGGTATCAAACGGGTCGATTGGAGGCAGAAGTACTCCCCGCCTCCATTGCTTCTTGTTTCATCAATGCTAACAGCAACACACTGGACTCTATAAAACAATAAAAAAACCCTAAAGGTCAAATTAAAAAAAAAAAGGGGGGGATTTCTCAAGGTGTTTCATGTAACTATTGAGTTGTGGGGTTTTCTCCAGATTCTTTCAAAAACAGACTTTGCCAAACTAATTTAAAGTCTGGTCACTGGGGCATAAGGCAAGGGGTAGTTCAGAACCATATTGGCACGTACACTCAGCCGTTTGGGAGAACGGAGAGAGTGAGGATACGTAGAAACGAGTAGAATATCTTTACTGTAGTTTTCATTTTTGCATGAAACAAATATTTTAAACTAAGTAGCTGTAAACACTGTACCCATGCTTTTAAAAAAGAAGGCGGCAAAGAAAGTCCAATCCTTTACATCATTTTTAAAAATCAAAGAGTATCAATTCTTCATAATTACTGTTTTGGGCATCTTAAGACTATGTCTGAAAGGATTTGATTTGTTTAACTTAGTTTTGTTTTGTTAAGCAAACATAAATACTGAGAAAGCACAGAAATTCTGTGCTATGCTGTGGTGACCACAGTAACTGCATACATCAGGATCAGGGGACAAAATCTGCAAACAAAAGCTTTATTTGACCTTACTTTGTGCTTGCAGCAACTTCAAGAAATGGATGAAAGAAGGACTATCAAACTTAGTGAATGTTACAAAGGCTTTGCTGACTCCGAGCGCAAGGTTATTCCGATTATCTCCAAATGTTTAGAAGGGATGATCCTTGCAGCAAAATCAGTTGATGAACACAGAGTAAGTAGAACCAGGTGACTTTTCAAATGTGCATGGACAATTTATCTGACACAGAAGACACGGAAAGGGGAAAGACGGACTTACCCTGTATGTTTATCTTTCTGTTTTCAAATACTTGTCTGCTCGAGAAGTGTTGTGACTGCAGTTTTAGCCTAAATGGTCACTTCCACTTTCAGTGTCTGTTGTCTTCCTGTTTTACTTCTTTCTTGTGATCTGAAGACCTTTGACGCTTGCTCACTGTGTGTGATTCTGGACACATGGTTTTGGTTATCCTGCAACATCCTAGAATAGCAGCGTGGCCGGTATTTTCTCCAGTATGTAGCGTTAAGTCATATAAAGCAAGTTCAGTTGGCGAAGTATTATTCTGCATCCTGTTTGATTGCAGCTATTGGCGTGTCTTTCTTCTTCCTTCTAATACGGGTTCTTCTCTATCGTATCTTACTGCAGCTAGTTTCTTAGCGTTATCTTCATTTCAGTGCTCCTATTGAAGGATTAGAAGGTGGAGTAGTAGTTTGGCCCTTAAAGTGTGCCAGGTTTTAAATTTGTGAATAGCAGGGTATGCTTTGATTTACACTCGTGGTAACACTGCTGGAAAAAAAGACCATAGGTTATCTTAACTTGATCTATCCAAAAGCGTTCTGAGCTCGCACTCTCTTTCCCATCTGTGCCTCTCTGCAATTAAAAGGAAAATTTATGTCTCTGTTTTTTCTCTCTCTGGTTCTTGATGGGTTTGCTTGTTTTGCTTTTAAACTCCTTAATGTCCTCTGTTTAGGACTCTCAACTAGTGATAGACTGCTTCAAATCCGGTTTTGAGCCTCCTGGAGATTTTCCATTTGAAGATTACAGTCAGAATATTTACAGAACTATCTCTGACGGAACTATCAGTACACCAAAGCAGGAAGGAATGAGAATCGATTCAAAAACTACAGTGGGCAAGGCTAAAGGAAAGCTGTGGCTCTTTGGAAAGAAGCCAAAGGTAACAATTAAGAAATTACTATTCAAAAATTTAAAATGTGAAGATCTAGAATGCACGGAAGCAGTTTATTTTAAAATAACCTTCCCCTTGCCCGCCACCGTCTTTTAAAATAAGTGTAAGGATATCTGAATGTTTGAGTAGGGTTGGATACTCAGACTAAAAATTAAGTTCTCAGTGGGGGAATGTTCGTGTCTGGGGATGTTTTTACAAGTTCCTTGGTAAAAGTAGTTTCTCCTTTCTGTAACATTTCTAAGTTTCTGCAAAGACTTTCTGCAGTTGCTTAGAAAAGGTGTTAATTGTGAATGTAAAAATAAGGGGAGGGGAGAGTATGCTTTGGGATCGGGCAGACATCAGATCTCTTTTATACTACAAAATTCAACCCCCTTCTAAATGTCACATTGTGTAGATGTTTATGTATGGGGTGGGTTTTGATTTATTTATTTATATTACACCTGCTGCTAGTTTTGAAGACTTGGTGAGGTTTGTCTGAAAACATTAAAATTTATAAATACGTAAAATTTATTGAAGTTTATAATACCTCATTGATAAAACATACTGTTGAAGCTCCATGCAGATAGATTTCCCAGAAGAAATAATACTGGTGAAAATATTCCCATGCTCAAGAAAAGATTGAAAGCAGAGAAGTTAGTCCTTGTATTGTATGGGTTTCAATTAATCCTTTCTGTGCCAGTTGCCTTCATGGATCAACAACAAAGATTATCAATGTATGTGTTAGCTATAGAAACGAATAACGAAGCGTATACATGTTTAAGTTTTATGCTAGGTCTTTGTTTAGTATCGGAGCGTATCAGTGAGTCATTGCAACGATTTCCGCAAATTTCTGAGAGGTTATTTTAATGCTCCAAGTCAGTTTCTGCCATTTATTATAGATGATTCTTAGAGCTTGTTGCGGTAGGTTTTATTTTCCTCTTGATAGTATTCCAAGAAAGCAGATCTTTACAGAAAGGAAGGCTATAGCTGATTTTTTATTCCCTCCTTGGTAGATTATGTAACTGCAGCTGTGCGTTAAAATGAAAACTGATGGTTCACTTTTCACGCAGTGGAATTAGTGATGGATAGTAGTTGAATGCATTAGCATATTGTTCCATTTGGCTGCAGAGGTGTGTGAGATTCAGCCTGCTCTGAAATTAGATCACGATTACCAGTTTGACAACAAGACATCTGAGAATTTTGGAGAGGGGAGCTGTGAAAATCTGCGTTGTTTTTCAATCTGGACCTTGGCGTGTACCGTAGTTATAAGGAATTCCTTAGTATGATGACAGCCGGAAAAAGCTGACAGGACTTTCCCCCCTCCTCCTCCTCCTTCCCAGTTTGTTCACTTTGTATGTAGCATTCAGAAGAGCCAGCCTGCTGTCTCCTCTTGGAACCACAGCTGTACCTACACGTATATATACTGCACGCCTACCCTCCTTAAGCACCTGGAGGAAATGGAAGATTATGTCTTTTTTTCACCTGTTTTTGGGGAGGATGGAGGGATGCTCTACAGAACAGCAGCTGGGAGCAACAAACTTGTCAGGAGATATATATTTAATTCCAAATACCATTTACAGGTTTTAAAAGCTATTCTTAAATTAGCTAATATAAAAATACACAGAATTACTGGAGCTGGGGTATTCATGGTGGCCTTTGAGCCTTTGTTTAGCTGCAACTATGGCTGGTCTTAACTTCCAGATAGGCATTTACCTATTTTTCATGTTGTCAAAGACAAAAGTGTCTTTTGGAAAGGGAATGAGTTGTGCAGCAGAGGAAATAGTACAGAAAAATCAGAAGCTCTTCTGTACAGAGGTATGAGACAAAAAAATGAGAAGCAATTTGAAAAAAGGGGAGGAAGAAAGTGGCGGCAGTTCTTGCAACGGTACCGATGACGCGT
>NW_010427302.1:23490-23691 GCF_000710305.1 Buceros rhinoceros silvestris | reverse complement strand
AAGTGAAAAAAAGGGGAGGAAGAAAGTGGCGGCATTTCTTGCAACGGTACCGATGACGCGTGCCCCGCAGCCACTGTGCCAGTCCAGCTTGACTACAGAGACTGAGTGCACTTTCTGGTTTAGTCATTCTCCGTAGATGTTCCTCATATTTCTGGTTCAGCTCACCGGGTAGGCGATGTCAAAACGTAGGCAGAAACAGTG
>NW_010427302.1:0-23384 GCF_000710305.1 Buceros rhinoceros silvestris | reverse complement strand
GGAATGCACAAGCTTCTCAGAATGGCTGTAACCAAAGCTGGGAAAAGCAGAACTTCCTCTTTTAAGAAGAGAGACAGGCAGCTTTGGGCCTTTGTTAGGATCTTGTGGAGTCTAAAGTTTTTTTGACTATTCCTTCATTCTCTGCACCAAGTGGTAACTCTGAAGATTAATTAATGCCTGAAACCTTTTAAAACCAATACAGTAGTAGTAAAAATGTGTCTGGAATGTTACAAGCTGTTTCTCTGTTGGATGGAAACTTTATTTTTGTGAGTCAGAATTTTCATTTTAAAATCACTTTGAACATTTGGCTTATTTATTGCTTTCTTTATTTCCACATTAGCCACAATCCCCACCCCTAACCCCTACTAGTTTATACACATCCAGTACTCCTAATGGGTCCCAGTATCCCATATTCTCCATTGAACCAGTGCATTATTGCATGAGTGACATAAAAACAGGGAAGCCCAGAATTCCTTCTTTCAGAAGCCTCAAAAGAGGGGTAAGTTTGATAACAAGTTGAAATGCATGATGGGCTATGAACAGTGTGTTTGTGATGTGGCTTTTCTAATGCTCTTCACCCTCATTATAAGGCTTGCTTTGTTAAAAATTACACTGCAGCTATAAGGTCACTTTCAGAATACTTTGTTTCACGTTACGCAAGTTACCAACAGGTTAGAAATAAAATAGAAATACTCCTTATTGCATTTCAAATACTTGTGCCTAAAAGAAAGGTGTTATAAAGAGGGTGCTCAGCATGTGTTTGGTACCTTTCTTCGTTGTTGTTCACATTGACAAATGTTTTCCTACCATCATGTAACGTATTTTTGCAGTAATTTATCACTGGGTATGTGGTGACCACAAGAAGCATCTGACAGATCAGATGTCTTATTTGCTGACTTTGAATTGAAATAATAATAGCTGATTACGGCACAGAACTCAGAAGGGAGCAATTTCAGTTCTTTTGCACATCAAATGCTGTAGCCCGTGGCGCTTGCAGATTCCAAAATACTGATTTTTGAAACGTTGCCATTTTAATGCTTTTTTTCCGATTAATAAATTGTTCTTGTTTGCCCAAGGTTCTTTTGGGTAAAATTACTGAAAAATTACTATGAAATACCACTGCCTGAGATTTATCACTTCATTTACTAATTCAGAGTGGCATATTCTGCAAAACAGAATTTGTTTGGAAGACAACAAAAGGGAAAAAAGTAGTTTCCTAGCAACATTCATGATACTAGTGCTAAATGTATCGGCGCTTTCCTGCTAACGTTGGTGAAGCATAGGCTGCCCAGTTTATGTACGTTTTACAGTGTTTATTGATCCAGATAATGAGATAATCGATTCGATTTAATTATATGTAATTCCTTTGATTTTATGCAATTCATGATTTTTGCGATAGTTGGAAAGAACACTGACTTGCTGTCTTGTGCACCAAGAATAGTTGACTACTGTTGACGTAATCTGGAAATCAGAGTACGGCAGTGTGATAATGCAGTAAGTTATGATTTTGAGGCTTCCTTGCTGCCACTCTGAAATACAGTGAGTTCCACCTAAAACCTAACTTTCTTTAAGTCACGTTGTGGGATTTTATTTCAGGCCCACAGGTGTCTTGGAAATAGCCTTTCCACCACCACCAGTTTTTAGAAAATTCTTGAGGTTCTCCAGGTATTTATGGAGGACAGTTTCTCCTCTCCCCTTCTGAATCACTTATATCATACTTTGTTCTGGTCATGAGGATAACGTTCCTTCTTGAGTACTCGGTGAGGAACTAACTGGATCAGATGGTTATTGAAATGGCGCCGATCTTGTACTCCTCCTTTTTGTTGATCCCTAAATGTATTGACTCCTGGCTTACAAATCAGCAGCTTGTAATGTCAGTAACTCTAGAACCTCTTACTGAGGCAAAAGACAATCTTGTAACAACTACAGAATGCTAATGGAAAATGAACCCCCCCTTTTTTTTTATTCTTTAGAATTCATGGTTCATGTTGCAAAAGTGAATGAATTTAATACAGAATAGCGTACCATAAAACTAGCAAGGATTCATATCCTGCAAATCTGGATTTGCAGGATTTAACTCAAATATCTCACAACAGTTAATCTCTGTAGATCTTCATGACGAGCATTTTAAAAAATATTTTGAAGTTCCTTGCAAGCATTTTAACAGACATCACCTTATCACATACTGAGTGCCTTTTCAACGTAAATGTACACTGTTATTCTAACAGATCTTATTGATCAGTCTTTAATCTTTACAGTGTATCTTGATTCAGCGCTTAGTAGTTGCTAGTACGTGACGCTGTTTCCACCGATTTGTCCCTGGAAAATGATGACCCAGTGGTACTGGCATGCAGACCTACCAAATGGTATTTAATTCACCTCTGCTTCTACCAAGATCTATTCATGAGTTGGCACGTGTCAGCCAGTATCAATACTGGTTGTTTTGTTTAATGTGCCCTGTACCAGATTTCACTCACGGCACTGGAGATCACAAAACCAGACTGTCCTCGTTCTGTGCATCACGCATTAGATTTTTCTACCGTGATAAACAGCGAAAGCAGCAAACAGAACCTGCAGAATGGGTTATTGAAAAAAGTGTCCAAGCGTAAGGAAGGGTAATTTGCTTTATTAGTACTGCTATTACATGCCAGTTGTTCTACCTGGAAATCTTAGCATTTCCAGATAGCGTTAGTGCTTATGAGAGGTCTTTCCCCAGTGCCTCTGATACATGTTCCAGTATTTAAAGGGTGGCAACAAAGAAGGTGGAGACGCCATTTTTACAAGGGGTCACGTGGAAGAGACGTGGGGTAACAGGTACAGTTTACTCCTGGGGAGATTCCATTTGGACGCAAGAAGAAAATTCTAGCACTGTGAGTACAATCAGCCGTTGGCATGATGTCCCCAGGGAAATGGTGGATTCCCCCCCACTGGACACTTCCAAGTTTCAGCTGGACAGGGTGCTGCACCGCCTTGTCTAGACCATGCTTTTGCCAGGAAACGTTGGACCAGATGATCCTTGAGGTCCCTTCAAGCCTGGGATTCTATGGTAGATGCAGTGCCAACACTGATAGGTAAACATAAACATCACTTGTGTTTTCTTGGTAGACTCTTTCTAAAGGAAACAAGTTTATTCTGTAGCTTCTAGTAAAATACCATTTGTGAAGGTGCTTTAGTTTTCTCATTCCTAGAAATCGTAATTTTCTGTATGCGCCCCAATCAAGAGTCTTAACAATTGCTGAGGGTCATAGACAGTGTCAAGAAGTAACAAATCTTAAAAGTTGCTTGGCCCTTCTCTGGAAAGGGTTGTCCAAAGTGCTTGAAGGTGTGGTAGATCTTCACAATGCTCCGAATGAAGATACTACCCCCCGTGTGTGAGATTTCATTTTTTCCTCTAACGCTGAAAGTTTTTACCATATAAATGTCTCTGTTTTTATCTGGACTAAAATATTTCTAGGATAGTACCGATGACCCGAATGCTCTTTTCAGAAAGTAAAATTGGTAACTTCTAAACTTGAAAAAGATTTTTGGTTTTTTGGAGTTCTACTGTGAAAATAAAGTAAAAACATTTTGAAATTTACTTTAAAAAAAGTGATGTTAGTGGATTGTTAGCTATAATGACCAAATTATTTGCATCTGGCTGACCAATCCTCCTCCATCATCATCAAATTCTGCTATTTTGTGCAGTGCTGGCTGTGTGTTTGTTTCTTCTCCTACAATAGAAGTTCTTTAGCGTATTATTCAAAACAGTAAAATTCAAACGTAGTTTAATGAAGTTGTGTATTAGAATTACCTAAATTAAACTACCCATTATCACTTAGCAATGTTGTAATTCTTATAGCAGAAGTGCATTTCTGATTATTGTATTTCGCTTTTCTTGTACTGACAGTAAAGTGTATTTTTTTAATGAATGAAAACTATAATCCTTAAGTAGTATTTTAAGGATAGATTTTTAGGCATTAATCATTTTTGTAACTGGTCATTGCATGTGAATAATTTCCCGTTTCTTTCTGTTTTCAAATGAACTGTGCAGTGGTCGGTGAAGATGGTAAGCCTGTGTGCTGATCTGTCTGCTGTACTTCTGCTAAGATAGCATGAGAGTAACCTTTTGAAAGTGTTTCCATGTCATAACTGCTTCAAGTCAGGTGCTGAAATACGTCTTCAGATTTTCCACTCATATACACGGTCTTCCTAATCATCCATACTGAATGTAAGATGATCAGACGTGTGATCTGGCTGCAACTAAATCTGTCATTTTGGAATTTTAGGGTTGACCAGTATTCACGAGTTGGTAACGAGGGAAATACCTGGTGATTTCTCTTTGTCAGGAAAATTGTTAAAGCAGCATAAAATAGGTATATGAAAACGTGACAAAACTTGTAGAGGAGAAATACTTAATACTGTAAAATTCACTCCTTTGAATTTAACACAAAAATGGCAGGGGAGATGATCCTTTATACTTAGGAACATTAGGAAGCTGTTATATTAAATGAAAACCACACCTTAATCAACATGGTTGTTTTGCAGAGTACATCAGCAGCAGTTCACAAAAAGACCTCTGCCCTTCTGATCACTGCTGCAGGATCCTCTGGTTTTGCCTGACCTGTTAGGAAGGAAGACGCAGAGGATGCGATTGTCTTCTTGTTTCTTTGTAGTGTGTAAAAGGATTTAAATTCTTTTTATTTCCTCCAGAAAGAAACACTTCTGCTTCATTTTGGAAACATATCTTGACTTCCCTCCTTTTACGGTGTCTTGTATTCCCTTGTTGAAAAGCAGTGAGATGATGATTTTACAAGTGCAAAAGAAGCAAGAAGTTGAGAGGCAAGAAGCGGGGTATTAGAAATTTGGGCACCTGACCCTAAGGCTGCTTGTGTCAAAATCTCAGCAGTCAAGTTTCCTCTCAACAAAAGAAATGCTGTAAAAATGCAGTTTGGTTTGCCTCCGTGGAAGGTTCCTGTAATGGCAAGTGGGTTTCTTGGGCTAAAACCACCTTTCTTAGGTGACTAGGACACAAATAATGTAACGTGCCTTTCTGTTACTAAGACATGTACCATATTTCCTTCTTAACACTGTTGATGTCTCTCCTACTGAGGGGAAGAGTTTTCACAACAAACCCGCAAAATAGGTAAAAATCTCTTCCCGTGCTTTTCAAGCCCAAGTTCTTCCATCCTGTTTATAATCTTGATGCAAGCCGGCACTCAAACTTTCGTAGGTTTGGGCTCACAATAAGAGGTGGTCTTAAGTTGGAAAAAAGGAAGGAAGAAAAGGAGAGGGAGTCTTGGAATATTTGATCAAGTTTTGATTCAGATTAACAAATTTAAGTCAGAATTTTGACATTACAAAGGCCTTTTCTGTGCTCTGTGAACTAGTTTTACTCAAGGTAAAACGCATCAGAATTTTGTAAGTTTTAAGAACTCTTCTAGCAAGATTGCTGAATTTCCAAAAAAAAACCCCAAAACCCTACTATAACTGTACTTCGGAATGAAGATCCAAAATACAGTATTTTCCTTTTGATAGCACCCAAAACACCATAGAACACACGCACTTTCCAGAGAAAGAATCAATTATATACATTATTATTATTACTAGCACAATTTAGATTTTTTGTTCTGACTGAAATTACTCAATAGTAATTGATTCTGTCCTTTAAGTGCAGTGGATAGAATAGGAGGTACATGGCTCAGCTTTTCAGAAAAATAACGTCTGCAGACTTTGTGTGACATCTGTGAGCCAGCTGTTACAGCAGGCAGAAAGAACCTTGAATGACTGACTGCGATCTGGCAGCAAGAACGTGCATTTATTCTGTTGCGCCCTCCTAGAGGGCTGTGTGTCAGAGTTTTTAGGAAGGGCCATCCTGCTTCCAGCGAACACTGTCTGTGTGTGGGTATGTCAGTTCAGCTCTCCAGATATGTGCCCATTACTTGCTTAATAGTATTTTTCCTTGCAGGGCCCTGCACTGGAGGACTTCAGCCATCTCCCTCCAGAACAAAGACGCAAGAAACTGCAACAGAGAATTGATGAACTCAACAGAGAACTACAGAAGGAAACAGACCAAAAGTGAATGCATTTCTGAGTTTTATCATGGTTCTCTCTTATTTCTTTTGAAAACCTCCACCTAAGCCAACAGTGCTGAGAAGCTAGGAGAGAATTTACTAGTCCACGCTATTACCAAGCATTTTTGAGTTCACGAATTATTGTACGTCGGTTCTGTCAGCATTGCTTCCGTCTGCCTTCCTATAGTACACGTCTTGATCCTAACATTGCACGAAACATTGGATCCAAAAGCATGCGACCAAAAAACAATTAAATCGAGTCACAGGTCTGTTGAGGAAGAGAGCTGCAACTTAGTGCATTAAGAATGTTACCAATATTTAGGGAATTGTCAATAAGACACATTATGGGAAATAGTGTCAATACTGGGTGAAAAATCGACAGCTGGAGTCCTTGTGCACGACACAAGAAAGGAAGGCAGAGTGTTGAGATGAGCGAATGGGAAAAGGATTTAGGCGTGGTGCGGGGAGCAGCAGTTCATGCCTGTGCTTAGTATCTTACGTGGGTCAGGCTCTCGTACACACAGACATTATTTTAGCTTTAATGAGCCGGCAGTGATGTATGTCGTGTTTATAATTATTCTTGGGGTTTGTGTGTTTTTAGAGATGCCCTCATCAAGATGAAGGATGTTTATGAAAAAAATCCTCAGATGGGTGATCCAGGCAGTTTGCAACCAAAACTAACTGAGACTATGAGCAATATGGACCGTCTTCGGATGGAAATACACAAGAATGAGGTTGGACTCTTAAAACAGTATCTTGGAAAATGTAAATGAGTGGTAAAATTGTAGTTTGCCTTATGAATATAGGGTTATGAATATAGCACCCAGAAAAACTACTTGATTTAAGAAGGTGCCCCGATCCAATTGTTTTGTGGGTTACCATATTTTCAAGCACGTGCATCTAGCTACATTAAGATGTACATTATTAAAATGCAAACTGTTTAGAAGAATTTCTTATTAACCAATTGATCTTTAACCACATATGGATTTCAGAATAATTTTTTTCCTTAAGACTAGTATTGGGTTATAAGTAAGATATGGAGTATATACTCGATATGGAGTATAAGTCATGCTCAAGCATGAGGGATAGGTTCACGCTTCAAGTGAGTACTTACGAGACTTCACAGGTGACTGCAGTCCCTATGTGGCTGTGTGCTGACAAGTAAACTTAGCTGCTAAGTGCATTTCTTAAATGAAATTTGCTGGTTTAGAATGAAGTTTTCTTTGATGCCAGTATTTGTCTTTTTTTTCTTCTTCCCCCAAGGCCTGGCTCTCTGAAGTTGAAGGTAAAGTAGCAGCCAGAAGCGACAGGCGGCACAGCAGTGATATCAACCACCTTGTAACGCAGGGCAGAGAGAGGTCACTATTATTCTATCTTTATTGCTTTTGTATCTTACACTAGGATGAGTACGCCTCTTTGATAGTTAACACTAGGCGATGGCTGTTACTTATCTTCGGAAAGTGTATGCCCTTCCAAAGGAAAATCTCACTGGTTCTGAGTTCTAGAGGTCACTTCATGTCATTATGGTACTAAAAAAAAAATAGTCTAACTGAAACAGGTTCTCATTAAATAGCAGTGCTATCGTGTTCCATTGGACAAGGCTCACCAGGTTTCCATGTTCTGTAGAGACAGGTACATCAGGACAAATTTATGTTTGTTTTTTGTAGCAGAATTCAGTCCAGGCCTTTGTTAGATCAGTATCTTCAGAAAATCATCTCTAGCAGCAAATAGCAGAACTAATAGCCTTTCCTAGAGCAATACCCACAGTCTGCCCTTTCTGTGATGCGCGTGTTCTGAGTCTCAGAGCCAGGAACTCTTCGGAGGCCTTACGCTCCAATCACTGTGTTACAGCCCTGAAGGGAGTTACACAGATGACGCAAATCAGGAAGTTCGAGGCCCACCACAGCAACACGCACATCCCAATGAGTTTGACGACGAGTTTGAAGATGATGATCCGTTACCAGCTATAGGACATTGCAAGGCACTCTATCCGTTCGATGGTAAGGTTAACAACAGGCACCACGAATCTGTAACTGTAAGGTAGTATGGATTCTTTGTCACAGAGAAGACAGGTAAAATTATTAGAAGTAAATTAACCGAGTTGCTTATAAGAGCAGTGGAAGTTTTTTACAAATCACTTCAATTCGTGAGCGGTACACTTTTGTGCTGCTTTACAATAAATACTAGCACAGCTATTGGCAAATGTTCAGCTTTACAACTTGGACTAGGTTTTCGTCTGTAAGCCTGTTTGTTTGACCATATGGTCCCTTGCACAGATTTTTGGTTCTTCCTGTTTATATATAATCTGGAAACTCTGTCCTGGGAAAAAGATGACTTGAAATTCAGTCTGAACACTGAGATGTCTTTGTCTCTTGTTTTTCCCAGGTCATAATGAAGGCACTCTAGCAATGAAAGAAGGGGAAATTCTGTACATTATTGAGGAGGACAAAGGAGATGGGTGGACAAGAGCTCGAAGACATAACGGAGAGGAAGGCTACGTGCCAACATCATATATAGATGTAACGCTAGAGAAAAACAGCAAAGGTGCAGTAACCTATATCTAAGCAACAGTAAACTGGCAGCTTTCAGTTGTACATTCCCCAGGGAAGGTAGTGGAAAAATAGAAAGTTACACAGGTTCTTGGAAAGCATTAAAATACCGGACGTCAGCAATGGTCAGTTGTTCGCAATGTGAGTTTGCTGTAGTTTCGGGGTTTTTCAGAGATGACCACATTCAATTATGCATTTTACACTGGTCGGTAATTTTGACCAATGTCTTCTGCTTTGTTTAACTGATCTGGTGTTCCTGCTTTACAAAGCACTAAATGCAGTTCAGCCTGAGAAAGACCAAGATTCCCGCTTGTTCTGTAGAACACTTTTTTTTTTCCATAGAGAACTGAAAACTTACTTGGTTTGAAAGATCTCTAAGATTTACGGTTCCCACTTTTGTGACTTAGAGGGGTTTTTTCCTCTAATAACTAACTGAACTCAGTTACTGAAAATTATTAATTTCCTTCCTTAGCAAATACTTGGCAGCTTTCACTTCTTAAACAGGAAGATGTTTTCTGATTCTGAAAGCTAACCAAAAAACTCAGGAAAAAACATTATGATTAAGAAGGACAGAAAGTCCACTGACCTGCCTCTCTCCTTCCTTTTCAGTACTTGTAACGTAGAATGTTGCATATTGAACACAACTTCATTGTTGTAACTCGATACATTGAACAAACAAAAAAAGAGACCGCGTGTAATGCTTGATGTCTTACTGAAACCTCTCTGCTCCTGAAAAGGGACTGATTCTGTATTCTTAATTTGTGCCTGTAAGCCAAGTCTTTGAATCGCATCATGTGTAGTTTGAAATCAAGGTCTTAAATGTACAGTAGTTCCCCTCACTGTTAAATCACTGAGGAGAACTGGAAACGGCACTGCACTACTTGATTGCTAGGTGGGGAGAAAAAAGGTAACCAAAAGCTGTGGCTTGTATTTCTAATGCGAGTTTCTGGAATTAAGTACCAGGCTCGTGTATAGCCACTGAGAACGGCCTGTTAGAATTTGAGCACGCCTCCCTGTCTTCTGAAGGCCTTCAGTAACTTTGTTCTTTTCTTTTTCCTCTTGGACTGCAGGTTCCTGAAGCGGGTTTCTGAGAAAATGGGCGAGATCTTGAAGGAGGTTACATGCAGCTGCTGGGGGGGCGGGTGGGGGTGGGGTACTAGACTGGGAGGCCCCAGGGGAAAAGCTAGTTGCATGAATGCATGCAGACATACGTTTAGTCACTAACATCTTAGCATCTCCATTCCTAGGTAAATTCTTCAATTTGTGCAGGAAAATAGAGTTCCATTACCCAAGTAAAAAGGCTACTGCTCCTCAGATTGTTTTATTTTCATTGTCCCAGATGCACAACCTATATCTTAGCTTGTGCTACATTTCCGTTGTCTCAATTACGCTCTCTTCCAACTCATTGTACGTGGCAGTCATTTAGGTATGTCGGTTAGCAGTCTGCCTGTGCCACCTCCACGCTCGCTGTTAACCTCCTCCTGCATGCCTAGGGCCAGTCGGGCATGTCTGCATAACACTTTGCCATCGTTGCTTGTCTGATTTTGTAACAAATCATTTTCTTTAAGTATCTTCAGCACTAGAGTTTCATCCCAGTATCCATGTATGCTGCTATAACTATACCACTGCAACCATCATTACATTCCAGTTTTTGGCGTAACTGATAAGACACCTTAATGTATTTTTGTTGATTTGGGGAAACGATACATCTCAGCTCTAGTCTACAATGCAATCAAGAGAAACTCCTAGAACTGTGGTCCATCTTCAGCACTTCAGTAACCTGTTGTGAGCACTGAAAACCTGGAGCACCAGAGAGATTCACCGCTGCAAGCTAATGACTGTTCTCGGAAGTCCACCACTTGCCATTCAACTGCTGCCTTAAACTAGAGTGCCTAAATCTGTTGTTTGCCAACACTACCACTTAGAGTATCCCACAAAGGGCTTTGTGTCTCAGCTCTTCTTTTCACAGTGCTGCAGCTGCTGAGGTAGCCACGGTAGGTGTTTTCTAGAGCTCTACTTTACTGGATACATGGTGCATCATGAATTTTATACATTGAAACGTGTATCTGTTCATTTGACTTTTAATATTTTTTAAAAATATTTTTATGGAAACTGTCTTTTAGTTTTTCACTATGAAGTTCCAATTTTAATTACTGCAGTGCTAGTCCGTTTCCAGGTGATGCTTTGTTGTATGGACAAGTTGAAATTTGAGTGATACTTCGTAATGATCTATGTGCACTTTTACTTGTAAACAATTGAAATTTGGATATGTTTATACGTGTAAATAGAGTTGTCTGCAGTGCCCCTATTGCTTTGTTGTCTTGCCTCCCATTTGTGGTTCTATTACTAAATACGTCATATCTGATTTATTAGGGTGATAAGAATTAGACTAGGGCTGGTGGGGGAGGGATACTTGTGTCAAAGCGAGCTTGTCAACTCAGCCACCTGCTGTTTGGGGAAGTGAAATGATAATCAAGAGATCCTGGGCTTTGTGGGGTTTGAAGCAGTATCGGGGTGCAGCAGTGCTGGGTTCTTTTTCATTTCGGTGTTATTAGGAACTGTACTACCAGTAAAACTGAATTTGAGTGACTTGTGTAGAGGTTTGTTCCTTTTATTATGTATACCACTATTACACAGCTTGACCTAGTGTATTATGGGGGCTATTACACTCTAAAGTTTAGATTTTTGGAGCTTGTACACAGGGTTATTTATATAATAATGTGACATTACTCAATACTGACGAAACTACATAGGTAGTTTTTTGGGTTTGGGGTTGGTTTGTTTTGTTTTAAATCTAGTGCTTTTTTATTTCTGAGTTAGAGGCAAGGAGGAAATGTGATCTGTGTATTTTCTGCTGAAAGGTCTGTGGTTTGCCTGGGTGACAGCCTTGCAGGTCAGTAATAACACTTCCTTGTAAAGGACTAAACGTTCTTTTCATGCTACTGTTTGTTTTTCTAAAACCAAGATTTGCTTCCTTTGGAGGCAAGTTGCTTTCATGAGGGATAGTGCAACTTGTATGAGGGTTATTAAACATAGGAAAAAACCATTTGTACTTGCACAGGTAGTTCTAAATCACTTATTCGAAAATTCTGAACGTGAGTTGTCTTCAAGAATCTTGCATTTTCCAGTAATTTTTAATCCTTTTTTGTGCACATGTTGATTTCCTAAACGTTAAATGCTTTGTTTAAAAATAGTGTTCTCTGTTGAGAATATTTTCATGGAATAAAAAAAATCTTTTCATGTTCTACAGAATTAGCTTCCCCCTTTGTCTTCTGTTACGATTGATTGGGAGCCTTTCCGAATGAGGTCTGTAACCTGTTACGGTGGTAGAACCCCTGCTATGACTGTAGATGGGAGGAACAGATAATACCATTCTGGTGCTGGTTTTGTTGTTAGCCTACTCAGATACTTTCAGAGGCTGTAACATCTCACTCCAGAAACGTGTTTACTGACAATCAGCACGTACAGCTCTGATCCTAGTTCTTGCTCAAATATTTACACAGCTTCTGAGGATAAAGTTTATACACCAATTCTGTGTGTGACAAAGTGGAACGTGCTGCTGAAGCACTGTCTTTAAACACCATGCACACTGATTTCCTATAAAAAGTGCTACCAGCTTATGCTTTGCCTTACTCCAAGGAATAAAAACTAAAACACGCACTACTTACCAAAATGATTCAGCCTCAGTAAATGAAGGAAGTTTGATACAGATATACACCCACATGCACTCATACCTGAAGTCATTTATCTGGATTGTTTGTTCTTGCCCTTTCATCATTCATTCCTGCCAGCATAGCTGTTGTGCAGGCTCCAGCAAAAGCCAAAGTACAACAGCAGCTGTCTCAGAAAAAACAACAAACCCAACCACCTCTAAGTTGTCCCAACACAGACACAACTGATTTTCTGCTTTCATCGGTGCAGGGATACTTGAGCCTTCTGTTGTGCTCAGAGATAAAGGATCACTTCTGGAACCTGCAGTACTTCTGCGAGCTGAATTGAAGAAACACTTTAATTCACAGTTCTATATAGAGAGTTTTATATTCATTAAAAGAATATTACACAACACATTTTCTGCAATGTCACATACTTACTATATCATTTTATTTACATGATTTGTGTCATTTTAATATTAATATGCCAATGCCCTTACTCCTAGGCATTATCAAAACATTGCAACTCCGGCGAAATGCAAAAAAAAAGCTGTAAGACTATCTTACAGGGATAACCTAAGTGGTTAAAGGGCCTGGCAACACAGAAAATAAATAATTTGTTTAGAAATCAGTAGTTTTAAAACAAATGTGCATTGTGCAGTTAAAAGTTCTAAACATTTTGTGAAATGCAAGAGGTTTGTGCAGTATCAAATTGCCAAAAGAAAGCTAAGGTTATTTCAAGTATATAATTTAAAGAGTGTCGGCAAGTCTTATATACTTAATTGTTCCACCTGCTTCACGGGAGGAGGTTCCAGTTTTCGGGAAAGTGCAGTTAAAATCTGACTGAATTTCTCGTATCTTTCATTTTGATTAACTTGTGCTCCTTTGCTGCCCCAGAGCAATCTCATTTGAAATTCTGTCTTGAAGATTTCACTCATCTCTTCATCTGGCTGGAAACCTAGTAAGTAAGTAAAAAGAACCGCACAGTATCACCATCAGGCAAGTTTTTTATTCAGGAGAAATGGCCTTTGAACTGTGTTCCCTCTAAATAAGCTAGGCTGTGGTGTGCTAGTTCCTTCTGCACCGTGATTTTAACAAGCTAGCCAGAGAAACAGTGGAAATCTTTTCCATTTGTGACATTCTAGTAGCACACAAATGGCTCTAGGGGCACTGGGACGGGCTCTCCTTTGCTCAGTTCCGATGGTCTAGAATGTCAGTACAGCCTGACAAACGTAATTACTGATGTATACGTGCTGCCTGCAGAAATAGTTCCCTTCCCTCCCTTTTTCCCTGCAAGTTTAAAATACAAAGTCCTGTTATTAACGTGTTGCTGCTTTCTGGCTGCAAAAGGGTCAACATCTTGGTGTTGCATCTTGCACTGCTGTAGAGAATCTAGTTATGATGAGTGGTGTTCTACTTGCAATCAGTCAGAATTCTCAACCGTACAGGAAACAGGAAGTTGTCCTCGGTCCTTACTGTACTTCTGTCCAGTTGCTAGAAGGGTCAGCGTATTAAAGTCATGAGAATTTGAGTGTGTTTAGCAAAAAATGTGTGCTCTGTGGCTTACTGGAGAGCTGTAATGATGAATGATTTACTACCCGCTTACCAACAGTATCGATGTTGTCCTTGGGCTGAGTTTCCTGCAGGACATAGCTACAATCTAGCTCAGCCCCCACGGAAGGGCAATAATTTCTTGCACTAACTTTTAGTGGCGCTTAGGCAAAGACCTTATTCTTCAGATGTACCCCTCCCCCCCCTTCTGTTAATGTACTGCAGTTTCTCCTACGAGTGCTCCCTACCTTCCAGCATCCGTTCGGCAGTCAAGCGGTACATGTCTGCGTTCTGTGCTATCTGACGAGCTGCGGCCAAGTGCTTGAGCATTATTTCACAGCTTTGGTCACTGCTTTCCCACAGGTCCGTGCCTTCAAAAACAACAGCTTGTCGCTCCATCAAGGTAATGAGAGGCATCAGCAGTGGCACTGTCACGTTGCTGTGAGGAGCACCGATGGTCTCTGGTGTAGAGAGTAACAAATGAATCGTATCAGACATTATAAAACCTAACTGAAGCAGGTATTATAACTGCACTATTCGAAGTTGGAAACTACTGTTTGTCTGTCTTCCCGCTTCAGATAGATAGAGCTGTCCCACCAGGTTCCAGTGGACTGGGTGGGAGAGACAGCCAAGACAAATTAGTGTTGGAAAACTGTACTGGCTATGGGAGAAGGCTCTGTTGAATTAATTTTAAGACAGTGGCAGAGGGATTTTAAACATGTAAAAGCTGGGTCATTCCAACAGATAAATGTGAGGCTAAAAGTTTTCCTTCTCTACCCATTCTCTTAAAGAAACGTTATCTCCATCTTGCAGCCCTTTGGAGACTAGAGCTGCAAAGAATCTGGTGCTGGAGCACCTGCCGTGATCAGAGGAATTACTTGATTAACCCATTCTTTGTATATGAGGATTCATCCTCTGATCCAGTAGGCAAAACAAAACCTCCAGAAGCAACGCTCCCCTGGAGATTTTTTTTTTCCCTGTCTTCGAGGCAAGATGATGCAGAGTTCCACTGTGGGAGGGAGTGTGTGTTTGGGTGGAGTGTTATATTCTGCGTGGGTACGTGCACACAAGCACAGACTGATGTTTGGCTGGCAGACTGTTGCCTTCTGTTGCATTGTCTTATCCTCCATTATATAAATTCACGTACTCATTTTAACATGGGAACACACACAGCTATTGACAGAGCAGCTGCCTCATCTCCCTACACAGGGGATCCGCAGTGGGAAAGCTGAAAGGCTAAATAGAAACCACTGTCACCAGTACTCACTAGTCCACTCATCTTGTCCTTCGTGCAAAGCTTTGCTAAAGGGCTTCAGCTGTTTTTCATACAGAATAGCAGTCTGGGTATAACGATGCCTCAGAGAGGTCCAAGTCTGCTCTAACCTCGTGACCTGTTGATACAGAATAGGTGTTACCCATTACTGACTCCATAGCAATGCACGGAAAAAGTACACTGCCAGTGCCAAAGTTTCTGGTCTAGTCTTGAAGAAATTGCATAAATTAAATCAAATAAACCATCAAACAACTCCATCTTTTATAACACAAAGAGAAACAGAATTTCACCTGTGGCATTTCCAGCGCTTTCATAAAAGCTGAAAACGCATACAAATCCCCCAGTGCGTCCTTCAGCTCCACGGCGACTTGGATGATCCTGTTTAATGTTGCTGCTCTGTCCTCTAGATTTCCCGTGCAACCCAAGATATCCACAGCTATGCCTATTGCCATGGTATTGTGCCTGTAATAATAGAAACAATTTATGGTTACAAACAATTAATGATCTCTTATGCTGTACCTGTGTTCAGAGAAGATCAGTTCGAAGGTACCTTTCAGTGTTTTGGTGTGCCCACCAAACTTAGTCTTCTCACTTTGTATCAAAAGCAGTAATGCCATTATATGGAATATATATATATATATAGGCATTGGCCTTGAATTTGTGTTTTTAATTTTTTTTAAGATACTACTACTATACAAAATTCTGCTCAAGCAGTGAATGAATCAACAAACGCTTTTGGGAAAATTGCCCCAGAATTGCTCCACACTCAAATCCTGGGACCTTTCCCCTAAATTTCAGCAACCAAACTACTCAAGTAGAGAAGCAGAAAAGCTACCATCAGGGAGAGGAGACCCTAACTGTTGCCTTTAACTTTTGCAGAGGTTTTACAGAAAGCTCTGCTGATCATTTCTTACTTCAGTAGCTCCTCTAGCCTATTCCCCATCACAGAAGGCTACTACCTTCAATCTCTTCCACAAACACACACACACACGCTCAGCTAGATTTTGGGATTTTTGGGTCCCCCAGAACTTTAGTTTGCCTGAGTTCTTAAAGGAGAGCGGAGGGTGTTGGCCAGCTCTATGGCCCTGGCTACAATTCCCACTCTCCTGTATTGCACGTCGAGTTTCCTCATGACCTTAAGGAATTTTCCTATGCAAAAATGTTCTATGCCATCTTACTAAATTATCTTATCTGTACACATGAATTCTGAAAACATGCAGGAGAGCATTCTTTGCGGAAGTGTTGAGTACACTGTAGCAATGCTCTGTTCTTCTGCCCTGGAAATGAGTAACGGGACCAGTTACCTTTCAATTAGGTCAAGGCGCAGCTGATGTCCATAAGGCAAGGTAATCAGTTCAAGACCAGAGTTCACTCCCATAAGCCTCCTCATCTCTTCAGAAACTTCAAGAATCCTCGCCACCTGTCAAGTGCAAAAATTAGTGCATGAGTTTTGAAATTAAATTAACTTATATCAAAAAAACCACCTAGCCACACAGAAGTCCTCCAGGTTAGTACAGGGCACGTCGAGCTAAAAGTGCATGGTGTGCAACATTAGTACAGTCATCTAAGAAAAATTTCATTAACTTAATGCACATTCAATGCCTTGCACAAAAAAAACCCCAAAACCCACCAAAAAAAAAGAACAAAAAAAAAAACCCCAATTTTTTTTCCATGATTCAGCCATCAGAAAACATACAGAAGGTGTGACCAAAGTGTTTCTCAAACACCCAACCTCCACTTCCTGCAGAAGAGTCAGATGCAAGCCTCAGGAAACACGTTCTCTTGGCCTGATCCTTGTCAGGGTGGCACTGCTCTTTGGCCTAAAGATTCTGCCTCACCACCTTCATTTCTGAAAAAACTGCTCAGAATGTTTTGGGAGCATGCCACAGGGTCCTCATAAGGATTAATTAATTAGTAAAAGGACTTCAAGGAGGACACTGAATGCAGAATGCCTGATGGAAGTCAGTATGTGAAAGCTGATGCCCTCATCAATTTGTCTTTGCTTTTTAAACATACTGTGTTAGCTACTGGGTGTATCACTAACAATTATATATGGCAATTATAAGCAAAACCACATTAGTATGATAATGATGTCATAGTATCACAGTTTTAGACCTGTCTGTTGACACACTTACAAACCAATCTATCTGCCTGCTCTTTTCTGATGCAGCCGTCAGCAGGCTTTCCTCTAAGGAAAAGATGACATCAATCTGGGCCACACAACAAGACTCACTGGTACAAACTGTAGCACCATAGAGACCCTTTTTTCGCTTCTAGAGAGGCAGGAGTGACGTAAAGCCCCTGCAGACGATCTACCTGACTGATTGCTGCTCTGGCACAAAAAGACCTCTAGGGCACGCCAGTGGCAGATGCGCCATCACTTCACATACGGATGCTTCTTTCATTACGAGAAATGTAATTATTTAAAAGGCAAACTGAGCTACTGATGCAACATGAGAAGATCTGTGAACTTCAGCCTTATCCCAGATCTCAGTACAAAGCATTTATTCTGGCACAGTTGACATGCCAAGCTCATTATATCATGCCGTTCTTAGGAGCACAGTAGTATGCAACACGTTACCAGTGAATGACCCTTCACTGGCTGGCTGCGCTGTGAGATGAAGATGGACTTCACTAAGTGCCCAGCTAGTTACTGTTCCTGCTCCAAAATCTCCATTTCTGCTTCTGTAAAACACTCCAATGACTCTTAATTAATTGTACAGGCTCCCACACTTCCACCAGGCCAGCTTCCTTGACCCCATTTCAAAGTTCATAGAATTTATCATAAGGAGACTAATAATGAGCTAATTGAATATAAAACCTCTCACTACTTATCTAGGGCATACAAACCTTATGCCTTCAAGCCACATTAACAATATATGAAAAAACATCCTGGTTGTTGTTACTAGGTTAGAGGAGAATGGTGAATTTCTGAACTAAAATGATAGATAATGCTGTTACTACTCTTGGATCTACAGTAAAAAAAGCCACAATCTATCAATTCTGAAAATACCAGTTGTGGAGCTGAGTTTTTTTGAGTCACTCTGTCTGTATCAAGTCTCACGTCACAGCAGCCAACGCCACTACTGCGGAGAGAAGCTGTGTTTGCTGTTGGCAGGAAGCCAGCAGCTGGCAGGCACTCACACACACGCATCCCACTGCTACTCCACGGAACCGCCCCCTTCCCAGAGCTAGGGTGTGAATCAGTGCAGCAGCACTAGCCAAGTGCTGCAGACGTGCTCCTTCTGGAGCACCACCATTCCCACTTCCTTTCTTGTCTGCAGTAGAGTTGCCCAGAACGGAGCCACATGTGTTGCTTCTCAAGTTGCTTTTAAAAAAAAACGACCAAAACTCAAAGCCTGTGACACCTTGGTTCCCATTAGCTCCTCTGTGACAGGTAGAGCACTGTCATCCCAGCGAGTGGTGCAGATTCACCTGCACTTGCACTTCTTTTATTAGGCAAAGTCATCATCTCATACGGAGATGATGTCTGTCTTCACGTACTTCTGATCCAACAGCTGATCTCCAAGCCCTGTCGGCTGAACAAAGTCTACACTGTGAAAAATTGTTCTTTGTGTTTTCATGTCTTCCTAAACAATTTCTAGCAGCACAGTTCTCACAGGACAGAAATGCAGAAGTCCTCCTAGCTATTGCCCCACACCACCTCTCTGGCTGTGAGACAGAGACTCAGACAAAGATTGGAAGAGCAGCTCATTTCAGAAGGTTAAATATATTTAGTTCCACTGAATGCCTTATATGATGGTCAGCAGTATGGCAACCAGGTAACGTCTGCCTGCTGTTTGCCCTGGCTATTTCCTGTCACGAGTAGTTCTTTCCAGAGCATAGGTAGCTCTTCCTCCAGTATAGAAGAAAGGCTGAATCACAGATATACAGCAACTGACAGGAGATTAAAAAGATGTATGGAACACGGGCAATCTGAGTCAAGGATGGTGGGGAGATTCTTAGTCCAAAGGGTTTGTTAACATTCTTGTTCTTCAAATGGAAAAAAACCAAAACAAACTGCCCTAAAAATTCCCGCAAGCAAGTCAATACATTTATTACAGCAGCTGCAAATCTACCCATTAATCTTTTCAAATCAGTTCTTTCAGTAGTCTAAATTAGCACAATATAAACTACAAAGGATTTTTTAATTATTATTACCTTGCAGTCCATCCTAAGAATATGCTGTGCAATAATCTTCGGATTGTTGTTGGTGAAAAGCTCCTTAACTCTTCTTAACATTGATGTCTCCAATGGCTTGTTTTCAGGAGGAAGCAGTCTGGATTCAAAATCATTTGGTTTAAAACTAGACTCTGTCTCAAAAACGGGTGCAGAAAAGATGGTGTCTTCTTTAGCCGTCTCAGCAGAAGCTTCTAAAGGATGTGCAAAGTCATCTTCCAGGATCAGATAGTTTGTTTCAGAGTTCCTGAATGAGTGTGTTCCCCTTTCCTTTCGTGTCAGGTGTTCCACATAGCTGTTTTTCTGACATAAATATTGTTTGGTTGCTGCAGGATCTCTGGCAGGGCTTAGTTCGCAGTAGTGTCCTTCTGAACCGTGGGAAGCCAAGGGAGAATCTGGGGGCTTCATCAGGGGAGCTTTGCTGGGTTTAGGTGGAGGCTTTGGGCAGAGCTGACTGTCTGATCCTCTAAGAGCTTCCCCTACTTGTGACTCAGAGGTGACTTTCTGAACAGCTGTGGGGCTTAGAGAAGGTTCACTGCCTGTTCTAAACGCAGGAGAGCTCGGACAGGAATCTGCATCTGCTTCAGGTAATCGAGATGGATGTCTTGAACCTGCAGGGAAAACCAGTGTTTTAGAAGGCAAAACCAGATACAGTCCCCAATGCCTGTCCCAGGGTTCATCTCTTAATGCTATTTCCTGAGGAAAATATTGTCAGATCATGTCAATTATTTGCTGACAAAAACATACATGAAATTACGTTTTGAGGAATGAGGTACCCAGGAAATTCCATTCACTTGCTGATCCCTCCAAAATCTCACATACAAAGAATAGCTGCACCGTAATATTATTCTGTGGTAGTGCTGGAAGTAATTCCAGTCCCTGCTGCATGCATAGGTTATACTGTCAGAGCTGAACAGTCTCCGTGGCTTGGAACAGGAGGTTGCTTTGTAACCTGATCTAGGCTGTAAAAACAGAAACTTCCAGCCACACCACATAAAAGATGAGTCATTTCTGTGAATGACAAGTTTGAGATGAAAGAAGAGCTTCCCAAAGTCAAGCCTGAACCTGCAATAAGGCATGGAAGGAATGAATTTCAGGGATGCTAATCTTTTTGCTCAACAGTAGTTGATTTGAATAGCTGGTGAAACACAAGCATGTACTTCTGTGTATTTGTGCCTCACCCTGTACTCACTGCATACGTAAACCTCGGCATCCAGTATGGGACCGAACCCTCTATCAGCCACTGCCAGTCTGCAGTTCTCAGTGCATCTGCTGCCACCTTACAGCCAAGTGGCCAGTTGCATCTTGTGGGCTTTACTGCTTGTCCAGCTGGCTCTCAACTAATGCAGAGAACAAAACCTGCAAATCACAGTCTGCCACCACTCATAAGCAGCGTGATACCAGAACCTGCTCGAAGGACCTCGTGACAATGTGCACAGCAGTAGTCTTCAGGTTAACTGAAGCCACAGATTTGTATCTGTGGATTGGAATAAGATAATCAATTCAACTGGAGATGGACAGGAGCTTGTTTTATGAATGCCTGTCCATCCCACTGTTGAACACAGGAGCACACTCCTACCAAAATAGTCTCACTAGACAAATACTTAATTTTATTTGTCTCAAGAAGTCTTTCCACAACAGGCACTATACATTTTAACAGCTACTGCATTCAAAAGGACTAGCAGCCTTGGAAGTCAAACACTAGAATTTGTCGATGAAGGAACAGATGCATCATTGCAACCTGCCTTACATGGTATGTTAGTATGGAGACAATTGCATAAACCTCTGAAGAATGTGAGAAAAAAGCCACGATCAACAACTGATCAAGCATTGGTACACCCTGTATCACTGGAGGAAGACGCTGACAGTGGCCACAGAACAAGACAGCAGCAAAAGGGATGGGATGGAGGCAGGAGATCAAGAGAGACAGAAGGACAAAACTGAGTACCAAAGCCATGGTGGTGCATTTCTCCTAGTGAGGAACACTACCACATCTCCACACTGTTTGCCCTGAGAAAAAGCAGTTACCAGGATTTCCATGAAATACTGCTTCTACTCACTGTCAGAATGACATAAGTGAAACAAGTCAGTTCTTGTAAAGCACAGGTGAGGAAAGGTAATTCTGCCAATAGGATATTAATGCCAACTGTAGCTGTCATTTGTTTGGTGTGGAAGCCTGCGCGCTAAGGTACTCAACTAGCTGCTGCATTGTAAATAGCAAAGCCTGTTCCAATGACTTAAAGAGCAAGCAGTAATCTAGTGGCCAGTGTAAGGTGTATTAAATATAACCGTATATACAGTACTCGGAACACTCAAGAGTCTCACTTTGGTCCGAAGTGTAACAGACCATACACAGATTCTACGTGTGAAACATTTAATTACAAAACATACCTAGTAGCAGATAGCTCTCTGACTGGTGAGCCTTTAAAGGGAATCTTTTCTCCAGAACATGATCCAGACTAGCTGGCTGGCTACCACTTTTTTCTTTGTTTCTAGGGTAAACAAAAATGCAAACAAAAACATCAATAAATGCAAAACTCTTAACGTCCATACTTAATTGCTAGAATCCAAACCAGTGAAAGGATCATTCGCTTTCCTCCTGGGCAGCTTAGAAGAATAAAAGGAACTTCATGCTGTTGTTGTAGCAATGAAATGGGCTGTATGTGTGACCCTACAGCATTCGTGAGGATGTGTCTTTGAATGCTGAGACTTTTTAATGGAACATTTGATTTGGACACTGAAATTAGGATCCACTATCCCACAGATCAAATATCAGTATAAAATATGGAAAGAAAGATTTCTCTGGAGAGCAGCTACAACATTTTATTTTAATTTACTGTCTTACACTAGTTCAGATTTGCCAAGGCACTGAAGAACAAGTTGCACCACTTGTGCTTCCAGAGTCTACGCTTGCTCTCGCTCTGTGGGAATCGTTTGCTAAAAATCAGCAAACCTTCATGCCTCACCTTCCATCTAAAATCACAGTGAAAACTCACATCACCTACAGCAGGAGCTGATGGAGTTACCTCATTTCCCTCCGTAAGGACAGCAAAATTCAAGTACCTTAATAGATTTCCTCTGGGTATGCTCTGCTCCGGGGACTGCATGCTGGATATACCAAGACTCAGCCTCTTTGCAGTTTCTGTATTTCCTTCAGGGATACTTGGCTCTTTTTGTTGCACTGGAGTTACACCATACTTTTCTTCTAGATACCTGAGAGGCACAGTCCTGTTGATAGGCTGAAAAATAATTGCTCCGCTCTGCTTTGATATTGGTGTGCGATTCCCAACATAGTATCTAACTAAGCCAGGGATACTGGTGAAACTTTCAAGTTCAAACTGATACTGAACACGGCAGTAGGCTTCATTGAGTCTTAGAACTGTTCGGTTGATTTTAAAATGCTGAGAGGTGTTTTTCCACTGACAGGTAAGAACAAAGTTCCCAGGACTGGAGAGAGAATCCCTGATCAGAAAATCTCCATCTCTCTGAACTAGGCCTTCTGCCACCTTTGAGGAAAAAGAATTATACAAAAAAATACTTTCAGAATCTGAAAACAAGTAATCAAACAACGCATTGCAACAAAATATTCTTAAACGTATGACTTAGTTTGTCTGCTCTGGAAGGACAGTCAAAGCCAGGAATACAAAGCAAAATGTGAAACGTGGTAGGAGAAAGATGCCTCCAAGTCTAAAATTAAGAGCTCATCCCACAGCAGAGATATGGAGGGGCTTCTTGGAAAAAGCCCAGCAGCCAGAAGCATGACCTGCTTCGGTATGAAGGGAAAGCAGTGACTCAGGATTTGAGAGTTTAAATCATTTGAACAGGCAGTCACATTCAAGTTTAGAAGCCATTACTACAGGATGGCAGAAATTGTCCTTCCATTATTACCGTGACAGAAGCTTTCCTTTTCTGTTCTTCGTGAGTACTGCACAGTACGAGGAAGAACCAGAGCAATCCTGGTTTTCTGTTTTGAATTAGTCCTTTCATGTCATAAACTACGCGCATCTAACAGTGGAGTGCCGCGTACGCGGCTGCGGGGGCTGCTCGCGCTGCGGTGGAGCACGGCGGGCAGCTCGCAGCTGTGCGAGAGCCGGGTCCGGGCGGGAAGGAGACCCGCAGGGGGAGCTCCGGG
>NW_010427301.1:1579-5685 GCF_000710305.1 Buceros rhinoceros silvestris | reverse complement strand
TTTTGTAGTTTAAGATTTGTAATAAACTAATCATGAGTGAACTAGTAAATAAAAAGAAACAATTTGATTAACCTCAGCCATCTGGAACTTTCATTGTTAACCTGTCCTCCACAGTTCTCGAAAGAAAATAAGAAAGAAAACCCACAAAAGTTGTATCTTCAGCCACATAATTAGTGGAACATTTGTAATACTTTGTAAAAGACCACAGAAGATTGTTGAAAAATTTGTGAGGTTTCACTCTATCTGATTGGTCTTATATGTAGCCTTACATATGTGGACTTATAGAAAAATTTTGTCTTGCTAAATTTCCGAGGAATCAGAATAAGAATCAAAATCAGATTCTGAATCAGTTTGTCCCATTAAACCAGTTGTGCTTGTAACATATATTTTGAATGTAATTTTTACATCTGCTTATAAACTTTGTTTTCTGTATCCTCAAGAAAAAAATTAACTATTCTCTGATCTACCCCACTTATGTATAGCAGTCCTTAATAATGATTTCCAAATTCCTTTTCTTTTGAGATGTAACACATTTTGAAATGGATTCAGTTTGGGCTATCTCCATTTTTCTATCATTTTAATTTGTATCATTTCTAGGTCAGTCCATGCGTAAATTGAGCAGTCTTATGTGAAAAATATCTGGTTTTATTATTATCAACAATTCTTGACAGAAAACCCCAAAAATTTGCCTTGCAGAGTATGTTTTCCTTAAGCACACCACAGCATCAATACTGTTTTACTAACATTCAGTTCTTCAGTCAGTGATTTCTGTCTCATAATTTCCATTATTTTTCTCTGGGATCTATAAAGTGTTGACAGACCTACAAATACATAAGTCATCTGCTTGATATTTTAAAACTTTGGCACAAGAGTATATTTTTCTAGCCTTGTGGAACTTCTCCAGTATTTTAAGATGTCACAGGTTAAAATTATAAAGGAAAAGAATTCCAAAAGGTTTGCAACTTCTGTAGCCTTAGGGAGAATGTAAACTCACCCGAGAACTAAATAAAAGAGATTTGAGATAGTTCAGCTGATAAGATATTATAGGCTTATCTGGGCTTAGGAAGGAAACCCAACAAAACAGTGAAACAGGTTTTAAATTAAGGGGTGGAACAAAACTAGTTTAATGCTCAAAGCAATTAAAGCATAAATCAATCATTTAAATTTAAACAGGACAAGGACCGATAGAAAAGAGAAAGGAGAGAGATGTCAATAAATACATAAATAAATATATACATATGGATATACATTCTCTCCAGTTTATCCCACATCCCTGGTTTAACAAACAAAGCCCCTGCCACGTGGTCCACCCGAGGGGAGGGAGTGGGGTGTGGGTGTGCGGGGTGTGGGGTGTGGGAAGGGAGGCACAGTGTTCTTAAGCTCAAAGGTTTCAGTCCTAGAATGAGTTCCTTCGGAGCAAACTGCCTCGCAGTGACTTAGTCCTCTGAGGTGGCCAAAAGAAGTTTGAGTCTACCAGTCTGCCAGGGGCTGCACTCCAGCTTCTAGCTCTCCCCATCTGCGGAGCAGGGTACGAACCAGATCTCCAGGGATTATGGTAGGTTTTCCCCTTGCCAGTAGCTGTTCCCTCGGTGCAGGGTTTTGGAGGCTTACAGCCAGGTTGCCCCTTCCTTCTGCTTACAACTTAGTCAAAACCACTCACACTGGTGATCGGCGAAGGGAGAAGGTCTACCTGCATTCCTGAAGAAAACTTTTTACTGCTCTGGGAACTGATGCAACTTAAATCGCTCTCTGATTGATGTTTTTTCTCTCTGTGTTTGTCCTGGTAGAAATTAAAATGGACACGCACCTGGCAGCCTCTTGAATTGCAGCTTTGTGCAGGGTTTTTCACAGAGGCGATTGATTGACATGTCACAGCTCCAAACAGAACCTGAGAAGAGGGTTGGTTCGCTCCTTCCCCCACAAAGACCACAAGAAAACTTTTTCTTGATTGGGGGAAAAGAAAGTGGCGGGGGGAGGGGTGGGGGGCTTAGTCCCTCTGCCATCATCTTGACCATTCTCTAAAACTCACTGAAAACCAGTATTATTAGTCTAAGAAGGTTCTCTGTCAGCTTTCTTAAAACTTTCAGATGGAAACTCCCTGAATCTTCTGCTCTTAGAAGTCTACTACCTTGATTAAAAGTGTTATATTTCTTTGTTATACGGTTATTTTCCCCAAAGAAGAATCAGAAATATACCACTTCTGAATTCTTCTGCGTTATCATCAGTGTTTTTACTGTTGACATACATTAAAGAATCGATACCATTGCTAGGTTTAATTTTATTCCTTAGACACTTTGAATTTCTCTTTCTTGCACTTCTTTTTTTCTAGCAACTCATACACTGTGTTCTCTTTTCCTCCTATAAACAATTTTCTGATGAAAATATTTTTAAATTGAGTATTTCCATACATTTCTGTGTGTATATGAATATAAATACATACATAGCTTTTACTGTGTCTGTATGTGTATCTGTCACAATATGATTACAATGGTGAAAACAGTTTCACTCTTGATTCTCATCAGAGAACAATTTATTCTTTGAGGTTTTGTCTTTTTTCTTTTCTTTTCTTCTTTTCCCCTGTAAGAGACTTTAGAGTCTTTTTTTTCCAACAGAACCATTGCAGAACATGCACTAATGTATGTTTACATTCCCCAAAAGATCAAATACATGGAGTTGGTTTGTGTGCCTCTGATTTTAAATAAACTTTATTATGGACTGAATTGATGATGCAATGAACATAAATATGTTCATTCAACTTTTTTTCTAAAACTAAACCAGAATTCCTAAGCAAAATTAAACTTCTTTGCTCAAGAAATACGTATTTTCTTCTGTTCTCTGAAGCATTTTTATTAGCATGGAGACAAAATTCTCCAGGACAGTGTGGCAGCGAACCCTGACTGCTTGCACAAAGCTTGCAGAAAGGCTTGCACAAAGGCTGCACAAACACCTGGTAAAAATTAGGTCAATGCTCTGGCCTATCTGCTGTTTCAGAGTCTAGGTTCCATTAGTTGACCTGTCTGTGCTTACTAATTTAAATGACCACAGCTCACACTCCACAAGGGTACAAAAGGAGCTCTGCCAGAGAACTCAGTTTAAGCTGGTCCTCTCTGGAGCAGAAGGTAATGCAGTCAGGGACTTCCCTCAGATCAGGACACCATCCTGATCTCCCTGGATTGAGTGAGCCCTCACTCCCCTGTTGGTGAGTGGCCCTTTTGGTACCATTAAGTGGGAGATTCTCCTTTGTATGAGCGAGGGTGTACACATTGTGGTTCGCCTTCCTTAAAGAGTATGCTTTGGTATTGAGGAATTTGTTGTGCAGTAATATATTCCCAGCTGACATCCAATCCTGTAACTAATTTCAGTCATTTGGAGTGCCAGGCAGCAGCAGCGCCAGGCACCAGCAAAGGCATGACAGCAGTTGTGGAACAGCATGTGGTGCCCGCCATGTGCCGTTTTTAAGGAAGTGCCAGGGTGTGCCAACACTCCACAACCAGTGAGATGAGCTGGTGTCATGGGAGGAATACACCATTGGCTGTTCGATGCATCTGTCAAAGATAAACTAACTCCGTTTTTCTCAAACCAGGAGAGGCAGTATAGGAGAAGATGTCTTATATGGAAGATACAGAGAACCATTGTAGTTCAGAGAACTAGTTTTCACAATATTAACTTGAATTGTCCTTTATTCCTTCACGTTTAATCAGCCTTTTGTGCATGTAAATATTGAACTATTAATGTTATAAGAGAGATTCGTCTCATGCAGTTAGGTCTCAGGTCGAGGCAAAGCATCTTGCATATGTAAAGAGGAACTAAGTGAGTTTCTGTAATTTATAGCTGAGGAAGCTTATTCATAGACTTTCCCATGCATTAAAAGCATTGTCAGTGTGTAATGTATTAAATAAGATCAAGCTTCAACAGTAGGGTTTCTTGTCCCTTTAAAAATTCATGATGTGTTTTCATAAACCTGCACAGTACTATTTCATCTCATTACTCTCATTATGCATTGTTATTCAGTAAAAAAAAAAAAAAAAAAAAAAAGATGAAACCAGTAAGACCAACTCACACTCAGTTTTGTTCTAGTGCAAAAAATTCACCACCTCCTTTGATGT
>NW_010427301.1:0-1557 GCF_000710305.1 Buceros rhinoceros silvestris | reverse complement strand
GAGAAAAAAATTTGGACAAAAAAAATTGCAAATTGATGAAAACATGAAATTAAATTAACTTTTGAAATAATACGAACTAAGAGTAAGGAATGCTGAAAAAATCAGCATGAATTCCTATGTATTCCTGTTCAAGAATTCACAGCTTGAAGACAGCTGACTATGCAGTAAATTCATGTACAGAAGATTAGTATTTATGCTTAAGTAAATTGGTTATGTGATTGGGTGATTGAAGCTGTCAATTTAGTTTGTGAATAGCATTTATGTGCGGGTGGGGACACAACAGCAACATGATTTTGTCCTTTACTATATCTGAGGATACTGTGGTTTTAAGGATCATTGGTTTTACTACATCTAAAGTAACTGGTTACAGCTGCCTGTAATGCCCAGCTTGATGGAACATTAATAATGTCACAGACGTAGCCCACAGACAAAATCTCAGATCCAAATGGATGGGAGTTTTGGGTTTGTTATTTTATTTTTCACTTATTTTAATTTTCAAACTCACTGTTTTGTGAGTCTTTAAGTCTACTTATTTCTTGACTTCATTTAATAAGCTGTCATTCTACCAAAGACTCATCTCAGGAGGAAGACATTCATTGAGGAAATCCTTCAAGATCATGTATTTAATAAGATTAAAAGTGCCAGCTGATGAAATACTTGATAGTACACTAGCAGTATGACTCCTTTTTCCATAAGCAGTTACAATTTCCACAGCCAGATACATCTTAACAAAGAAGATACTTTATAGAAACCAGCATCTGATTACAGTATGTTTATGTTAATGTATTTCTATATATCATCATTTTACTTTGTCTCTTTTCCAGCTTTATATTCTGAGCATAAGAGCTTTTAACACCATAGCTCATAAAGTTTGGTTTATAACACTCAGCAGGTATTGGAAACTACATAACATAAACATTCTGAACCATCAGACCAGAATGCCTGTTCACTGAGATAAGAAACTTTTAAGAAAACTATGCTAGTGTCGTAAAGGTAAAGAAATGCTGAGGCTGAAGAAAAATCGGTTAATTTTCTTGAGGATTCTTTCCAGAGTGAGTGAGGAACACAGACAGTATAGGATACTTAAACAACCCCTGGATTAACACCATTTTCAGATGGCTAACCTAGGAACATTTTTTTTTTTCCAAAAAAAGATTGTATTGCAATTCCTTTTATTTTTTAATTCCTCAGCCTTTCTGTGATCATCTATTTAATACCACTTATGCTAGGCATGCAGAAAGCTATCTGTCAATGACATGACCTAATCTCCTCTGTAAAGTACTTCTGTTTGCTTCTTTTCCTTCTTTGATAGTCAGAAGTAAAAATTTCATTTGATTTATCTTAATCATTTCAATGATTAAGATAAATTGTGCATCAGCAGCTGAGACATATTATAAAGCCATTTAAGAGATTCTTGGTAGGTAAATTACTTTCAGTAGTCCATAGAATATGTAATTGTTGTATGTTAAAGTTGATAAAGAAAGGAAAAAGCAAAACAAAACAAAACAAAATGGGAACAGAGCAGCAATAGGATTGAAAAAATAATATTATATTATA
>NW_010427300.1:14886-20539 GCF_000710305.1 Buceros rhinoceros silvestris | reverse complement strand
GGCAAAATGGCGTCGAGTCTTCTCGGCCGCCTCCTTTTATGACTTCATTCATGGAGGTGTGGTCTCCTTCCCAGAAGCTTGGGAGAACCACAGCTCTCTGGGAAGAAGAAAGCCGGACAACATGAGAGCATCCAGTTCCTCCATGTTGAACCCAGGACAGGTATGCACTGGGTGGAAAACCTTCTGAGAAAAAAAAATTGTTTATGGTTTGTTGTCAAAAATGAAGAAGTGAAGAGGTTCCTTGAAGTCTGAAATAACCTCAGTGTTGTTTCTGTGTTTTTGCCTGTTACTTGGATGGTAGAGGAGAGAATACAGGTATTAAACTGGTCTGTAAAACAAGTTGTAAGAGTCTGTGAGACAGGCTCGAACTCCAAAATAAACTTGACAAACTGGAAAAGTGGTCTGTCGGAAAAAAAAAAGATGTAAATTAGTAAGGACAGGTGCAAGATACCATACAGGCAGAAACACTTTAAGTAAGCATGGGGCACAACTGGGTGGGTCAGTAGAGTTATGGTGTTTTACATCTTCTCTGGATGTGACCTTTTAATGGCAACGAACCCATGGGAAACTCACATACACAGATGTGAGTATGCCAGGGTCGAGCCCGAGTTGATATTAGTCATTATGCTTCTATTGGATTCAAAGTCTGTAACTGCAGCAAGAAAGATGCTGATACTTCTGCTGGATTGCAGACGGACTCACTTTCAGAAGTGATGCCACAAAATAGCAGAAAATTCTGCAACTGTTGGATGGACAGAAGTAGAGGATATTTTGATGCCTGCAGATTTCCATGGGGAATGAAATGTCACTATATTCATTTTGTGGAGTTTTGCTCTCCACACTATTCAATCCAAGTGAAAAGGAAGCTGCCAGCGTGCAAGGGAATTTGCAGTCTGTGCTGCTGCAAAGTTGATTCCTGTGCCCCATGATTGTGAAAGAGTTCAGCTCATGCAGCCATCGCACTGTCATCACCACAGGCTGTGGGAACATGGAGGATCAGACGTGTCCCAGTCCCTCCGCCCCTGCAGCTGGCAGGAAATGCCGGTCAGCGGAGGAGCAGAGCTGGAAACTGCATTTGTAACAACTCGAACCAGAGGAGTTTAACTACAGCTGCTGTAATGTACTGTTACAGAGCCTTCATGATGGGGAAACGCCTTCACTGTGGTAGTAGACAATACTACACCTTCCAAAACACCACTCCACCTATTGGCATCTCCCCCGACTTCGCCCAGCAGTAACCTTCACCTCGTAAAACCAAGCTGCCTACTTTGTGGCTTCAATGGCAGAATGGATGTCCCCCCCTGTCCCCAGATGGTCACCAACCTAAGCAAGTGGCTATAACACCTAGGCACAAAGCCAGATCTGTTGGCTACTCTTAAGCTGCGCTACGAAATCCTTTCTGTGCAGTACTAGCATAGCTTGTCCCTATGTTGGGGATTAAAATGGATCACTTACAGAATATTAGTGTTAATTGTGTGATCACTCAAAATTAGGTTGATTTGTTTTGCTTTGTTTAGCATGAGTGACTTTGCTTAAGGAATACTAGTTGTTTGGTTAAAATAAGTAAGCTTTAAATAGAATGAGTTTTTTGTGCGATTTGATATACCTTTTATTTAGCATAACTTACTTAACGGGAGTAGATCAATTTATTGAACACTTAGGCCATAAGGGATGAATTTATGCTGAACTTACACTTACTTACATGAAGGGATGTCCTGAGGCCAGAGCATCCTGTGAAAAATAATGTTTGTCAGCAGAAGCTGCATCCTCAAAATGAGAAAAGGAACAGCCCACTTGGAGACAGAGAAAGAATCCAACGAGGAATCAGAAGACCCCAGATCCAAATATTACTGTTGGACTGAACCATCTTGTAAGGAGAGGGGAACTTAAATTGTGAGGATATAATTACATACAGATTTGTTTGGTTGGGGTCCCTCTCGGGAGGCATCCAGCTCAAGCTGTTTTTCCACTCTACTATCTAAATAAATTATTTTTATAAATTAAATGCCTGGGACTCCACTCTGGGAAACCTAGGGTGGAGAAATTTCTTTAACACCCTATGCAGAAATGCTGCCTGAATACTTTACTGAGAGATAGATGCCTACACGGGGAACACTGCAATAAAAACTGATACCATGAAACAAGTAGAAACTCCTGAGAGCAATAGACTTCATTTACTGACAATAGACTACATGATAAAATACAGCACTAGTAATGAAAAATGAGAAATGCAAAGGGGATAATAGCAGGTTAAAAGTACCAGTGAGAAAAAGACAAAGGGAGTTGTGCTGCACAGTACTAGTGGCAAGATATTCCGGTGGTATCTAGGGGTTTTAGGAAAAGGTGGCACATGCTAAATAATGTGCAATAGGTCAATGAAGCGAGCAAACCCCATAACATTTAGGTATCTGCCAGACTTTCCTAAGTCCTTTGAAGACTTTCTCAGCATCTTTGACTTGTTACTATTTGTTGATGCTCTCCACTACAAAAGCACATGTGTGAATCCTAGAAGGGCACACTGGGTAATTTCCAGAGGAAGAATTAGCTCATCTTTTCTCATCCTTGTGGGAAACATCGGGAAAAATGACCTTGTTGGGAGACTAGTAACACAATAAAATTTCCTGGTGTTGTAGAAAAATCTATATAAAGTATACCTCAAGACTGAAAGTTGCAGTATCAACGCAGCCCTAGGTGAGAGGTAAGCTAGGATTGCAGGCTGTTGTGCCTAGGACTTCTCTTTGCCAGGCCGCAGTGGGATAGACAGAAGGTTTGCTGCTGGTGTCTCAGCAGAAACATCTCTTGATTCAGGGACTCGAGGTACTTAGTTAAATGACCACAGGTCTGGAAATAACAGCGAGTTAAATAATGAATAAGAAAGAAATTTTGTGGGTGGTAGCAAGTAGTGTTTGGAGAGAAACAGGTGCGTAGAAGCAAAATTTTTGGACAAATACCTTCCAGATGCTGCAGCTTTTGCATTTCTGTTGCATGAGAGAGCACCCATCTATGCTAGTGTTTGGTCTCATCCAGCAAAGGCTGGGTGCTGTGCTACCTAAAGCTGGGTGGGGCAGAAGGAGCTATCGCCAGAAGTTTCTTCAGCAGCTACATTTAGTCTTGATAAAATCAGTGCAACCTGGCAATTAGAAGCCTCACAGAGGCTGTCAGGTAGGAGCACTGCCAGGCTCCCACCAATTAAATCAGTCAGTCATTTTCAGCAGAAGTCACTGCCATTAACATTTTGCATGTAATTTCCCCCTTTCCCTCACTGCAGCATGTCACAGAGACACAGACTGCCTTTGGCGAGGCAGTGATCTTCCTCTTTGCCGTCATTTAACTTGGGAGAGCTTTTTTTAAAGCAGATATTTAAAAGAAATTTAGCAATTATCCAGCATCACAGTAAATGAGGTTGCACACCCTCTGACTGCAGAAATATGTTACCAGCCCAATGACAAAAGGCAGCAGAGCCATGAAATAATGGAGCACACTGAGAGCCAAGTGAAAGAGGCAGAGTGACAGTTGCAGAGATTTTAGCTGTGCTGTGACAGGGTGAGGTATGTGAACTGGAGCAAATAGAGCTAGAGGATATGTTTGTGGGACTATTATTGTTAATGCAATGCAAAATACACAGTGACGAGGAAAGAAGTTACACTTCAGTGCCATAGAAGATGATTTAGACAGTAACAAAGGTCAGATGAGGAGACTCTAGGAAAAGCTATTAGGACAGATGCCTATGTGATGTCTTTTATGTTTTGGTTGGCTCTGAACACAAAAATGAAGAAAAAGGAGCACTTCCTTTTGGAGTATGCAGTTTGAAAGGTTACCTAGATTAGTCTAAACCTGGAGCTAAGGGTTAGGAGGAAAAAAAAATTACTTGCCGTGACATTTAAGCTTTTAATGAGTATAGGGCAAGTTACACTCTGATTGACACTCTCAGGAAAAGACTCAACGTCTCTGCGGACTTCACATCAAAGAATCCTTCCAGTTTTTCCCAGCATTCAGGACCAGAGGTATCTGACAAGATGGAAATTAACCATAAAAAAAAAGGTTTAGACACAGAATTGGAATACTGTATAAATTCAGCACCAAAGGATAAAAGAAGAGCTTGGACGGAGACATCTTCTGAGCCATAGATGGAATGAGGAGAAAATGGTGAATGAGAATGGCAACGAGAGAGAAAAGGGTTGAATGGAGAAGTTAAATCAGAGCTTGACCACCTCCTTACTGTTGAAGTCATCAGTGGAACAACTAACGTTGAGAGACTGTTGGGATGGGACCCAGTGAAACACCAAGGAACAGAATATTAGGTTGAAATATGTGAAAATAAACAGTGCCTAGTTTACAAAAAGGGGCCCCAGTTTGAAAGGATGATCACACCTTGTGGGAGGCTGTGGATCCTCAGCACTGGAGCAAGCTGGGAGCAAGGGAGATGGAGCAGAGGAAGGAAAGACCAGCAAACTCAGTGGAAAGGCAAACTGCAGGTGTTTGGCAGTAAGGGCAGAATTGATGGGGACCAAAACAGAGTCTATGTTTCGGACTTTGCAAAGTCAACTGCGTGGCTCAGCGAGTTTGACAGACAAAAAGAACAGGCTTATTCCCAACAGGCAAAAAGAACGGGATTTTTCCCAGATCAGAAGGTGTATCTTCTTTAAAGGTCAAGCCATAGAGCTACAGTTTTTCAGACTTCAGGGAAGTCACTCCTTAATTAACATGATAAGGGATTCTCAGCTTCTCCAGCAGCACCCAATCTCCTGATCCAGAGCTAAACAGAACAAACAAGCCTTTGCAATAGCCACATCACATACAGTTTGAATTGTCGTCCTTCAGTCCCTTTGCTAGTCCAGCAAATTAAAAATCTCACAGTTCCTCCAGAAAGATTGCATTCCCGTTCAGCATGCTTGTCACGAAGGCAGGAAGGCAGCCCTGCATGCCAATGAGCAATCTAGTTCTATTAAATTAATGCATTTATAATTTTGTATTACTGTGGCTGTGCCAGGTGCCCCTATTCATGACTTCTAGTGTCCTGTGTCTCTCATCTCAGTATCTCTTGTTTATAATTTTTTCCACATCCTATGTGTTATTAAAGATCTTCGTGATGCATAAATCTCATTTCTGTCCCTACAAGCATCAAAGAATTGTTTGACTCATTAGATGAGTGCGACATATCAGATAACATCCTAGAATATAGTCTTCTATAATTTGCTGAGGGCATTCAGGTCAATATTGAAGAACAGCTCAAAACTTGCTGAAGCACATTTTTAAGGCTTTCCTGAACCAAGGTCATATTTCTCAATTTCCAAGTCATTATTTTAAATCATAAATAACTAAAGCCAGCAGAAATCAAATGTCCATGGGAAGAGTCCCATAAAGCAGAGAATGTGCTGGAAGTTCACTTACCTCTAAACTGTTGTCTTTTCAAATCTACCCATGCTTTATAATACATACAAATTTCAGAAGTTAAATACTATTTTGGTTTAAAAGCTTTTGATGCATCTTTGACATGTAAAAAAACCCAGTACAGTTGTGTTCAGGGAGGCATTTTCTAGTTCTGAGTTTCAGGCTTTGCTTGCAAAACATTGCTTCCTTCATTTGTTCCCCTCATCCATATGGATGGTTTCATTCATCTTGTTCTGTAAGAGGTAAGATGCATGATGTGTAT
>NW_010427300.1:6954-14785 GCF_000710305.1 Buceros rhinoceros silvestris | reverse complement strand
GCTGAACTGGCTCCCCTTTCTCAAACCAGTCACATCACTCTTACTAACTGTCACTGCACTAGCAAATGAGGGCTCCCAGTGACCTCAGAGATTTTTCTTCTGTGCTTTGCAGGCACGAAGAGGCAGTGGAAATAGCAGAGACATTAATATCATGGCCAAGGGACTGCTTTCTACCTTTGTGAGTTTCTGCTCCCAGCAATGACCCACCGAGAACCCCCATGCCAATTGCCGTTACAATCAAATGGGTCACAAGGACAATAACAGGCAGCATTATATTCTGGTTTATACTGGGTAAGCAGGATGTGGAATAAGGACAATGAAATTTAGGAGAGACAGACAAAACCAAAACCAAGAAAAAAAAACCCAAACAAAGAAAAAAACCCGAAAAACCCCAAACCAGCCAAAGATTTGGAACAACAGACAACATATGCACAAGGGAAAATATGACCGTGGGTTATTCAGTCAGAAAATAAATGTTGGTGGAAAAGCAAGGTTATGCCCCATCAGGGTGCAAGAAGTTTTTTCTGTTTCTTAAGACCTGTGAATACTGCCTGGCAGCACACAGAGAAGTGCTAAGCTATGAGTCAGACAGGATCAGTCAGATGTGACGGACCCTTTTGGTGGCCTTCAAGAAGAGTCTCTCGTAAGCTCTGTGAACAGTACCAATAAAAGTGGTCCTGCCACGAGCAGCAAGCATGGTGACACTGCTCAGGCCACCGTGTTCAAACCCCACCAAGTGATTCCGAAGATTTTAAAAGCTTTTTTTTTTTGTTTTGTTTTTCAGGGGTAGGAGGGGAAATTACTTCAGCTCCAGTGCACTCTTTTCAATTTCTCTAGCACATTTGCGATTGCCTTAGACAGCCTTTAACTCCATTCTTGGGTCCCACTGGCTTACCAGAGGGTCAAAGCACAAAGCACTAAAAGATGTTCTGCTACATCAGTCAGTATTTTAGGTGGTAAACCAGATCTGCAGATGGGGATTTGAGGTTTGTTTGGCAGAGTGTGCATTGTGGTGCTCCTATACACCATGACAGGAGAAGCTCGTTCAGGTGCAGATGAAGGCAGTAAGAGGGTTGCCAAAGCTCGGTGATGTGAGCTGCTCAGTAAATAATTTTTCATCAGGGTACAGCCAAGTTGAATGAAAAGGCTCTTGCAAAAGAGCAGAATATAGTAATGAAAAAGACTTCAGGTTAGGTGTGGAGTTGGGTAGACACACAAGCAAGGCCAGAACCTTAAAAAAATAGTAGTCCACCATGAAATTGGTGAAGTAATAAACATTAGGCATATTTGGCATTAGGCATATCATGAGGAATGAACAGGAATGAGGCATGTTTTAGTATATAGAAATGCATTGACTGTTGGATAGGACCCTGGATGTGCCAGTAGGGTACAGTGATAAAGACTAGCTAGAATAAATCCTAAGTTTGGAGCACTGGTGTGGAAAGGTATTGCTTCTTCAGGAAGGACTTGCAGGGTAAAAGGAGGGAGAAATTTTTGCACTGCACTGACCATCATGAGTGAAACCTGATGGAGGAAAGCAGGCTTGTTGAAGAGTTCAGAATGACAAGAGAGGGAAAGTTTAAGTTTCAGTGGGGTGCAGGGTGACTGCAATTTGGAAGAAGGATTTCCCTTTCTGTCTCTCTCTTCCCTGGCCCTCGACATTCTCCACCAATACAACATCTCAGTCATTCTCCTTGCTCCCTGCCTGTGCTAGGGAGTGTGATCCTGAGGATACAGTTAGACATAGGACTGGGGTAAAAAACAGTGGTCTGTCAGCATGTACAGATCGCTACGGGTCAGAGAGGCAGAGGGAAAGCGTTTGAGGAATAGAAAGTCCTGGGAAGAGATGAAAATGAAGATTGAAGTGATAACCATAAGAGAAAACAGCACATGGAAGAGTGTGAGAAGGAAAAGATACTGAGAGTGCTTGATGGAGGGGAAACAGTTTGGAAGGGATTGAATGGAAATGAGCAAGTTCGGAAGGGAGGAAGTCAAAAAGGGAGGTGAGGGGGAAAGGAACAATACTGCTGTTTGGAAAGCAGGTTTCAAACAAGTGAGGAAGAGAGAAAACATGAAACTCAGAAACAAAAGCAATGAAATAGCATGAGAGCTGAGGAATGAAATGAGCACAGGCTGCTTCTCAGGCATTTATTAGCTTTTGATCCCCAGAAGAGACCGTATAAAACTTAGTGCACAGAAAAGTACATGTGTGATGTAATGCTACTTCTCATTCCCAGTTTTGCCACCTGTGGTGTCATTCTCCTTCTGTCATACTCACTTGGTAACAGGTAACAATATTCTATTTCTAGTTAGAAGATTTTGTATTTATTTTGTATTTTGCTACATAACTTTCTCCATGTAAGTTCTTGTTTCACTCAGTTGATTAAAGTCTATATCACTAATACTGTAGAAATCAATGCTAAGGTGAGGTGTGATGAATCCCATACACCTTACAAGGCTCAGGAAAGGAAGCCTTATGGTGTAAGAAATCAAGAAAGTAATAGGCTGGCATGGCAGCGCAGCAGGGCCTTTCATTTTGCACTGCACAAAAGTGCAGAGAAGGCACCGTTGGTATCAAGGCGGCGTATACTGTGGTGGTGGGCAGAGTATGTAGATCCCAAAGCCCTTGAAAGAGTTTGTAACAGTTAAATTTCAACTATCCAAGCAAAATAATGGAACAACAGAGGAAAAAAGAAATGCAAAAATAAGGTGTCCTCCACTGAACTTTGCCTTAGAGGAAAAATTGCTGAGTTGACCTGCAAAGAGAATCTTGTGTCTGTGTTAAGTTTGGAGAGAAGAGAAGCCAGCAGGAGTTTGGTAGGAGGCAGGAGTGTTTTCCACATGTAATTCCAGTTCACAGCTCTGTAGTGTGGGCTTGATGAACAAATCTGCTCAGACCTGGGGACGGGCTTCTGTTTCAGGCTCAGCAGTGTATTCTCACTGGTATAGATCAGAGGCATTTTTATTGGTGGAGGAATTAAGCCCCTACTTCTCTCAATAGCACTACAGATGAATGCTACTGCTTTTTCACTGAGCTCTTGCTTTCATTTCATACCTTTTATAAGGTATGGATTATAAGGTCTTTAATAAAATCATGATACCGGAACACTGTTTCAGCTGCAGAAGATAGAAAAGGTATTGCAGTCCAGCTGATTAATTTTACCTGCAAAATAATAGTGATAACACTTGGGACAAGTTTTAATTAAAGATTTGACTAAAAATCCTAGACATTTGCGAGCTCTTAGTGTACTTGGAATTCTGTATCCTTAAGAATTTGTCTTACATTAAGGGAACTTTTTAGGTTTAAATATGTGGGAAAATACTGCAGTTTTAATACGTATCAGATGTTCCTTTGCATTCTTTAGTCATGAGAAACAGACACAACCATTTTGAGATCTTACGAAAATGAATAAAAAAATTAACCATCTTTGGAAATATTAATGATGGCTTGCAGTTTCTGTGATATTTATTTGTTTGCTTGATCACTTCCATTTTTCAGCTACTACATGTCTGGAATGTTAAAGTTTACATTTGTGTGGAAAACACAGATGAAAACATAAAGGAAAATCAGTAGATTTTAACATGTAAGGTAGGAAAAGCTGAGCAGAAGGGTAGTATTTGGGCCCAACAAAGATACAGCTCTTCTTGTCTTGGGTGAATGAATGTGCACATCTGTCCTGATCTCCCATACCTCATAGACATTCAAGTAAGTAGTTAAAGATGCTTCCTTTCTGTTGGAGGAGAAAATTAACATCTTTGACAATGTATTTGAAAAGGCAGAGAGAGAAAACAGGCCATGCTAAACAGATAACAGCCTTGTGGTTACAGCATCTCCACAACTGTAAATAAAGGTAGTTGAAATTTGCCGTGCTTGCATAAGTAGCAAATGAAGCTGTAAGTTCACTTTTCAAGTGAGTGCTGATCCACTGGTTTATTGGTTCTTCTCAGGAGGAAGCAAATTTGTCCATTCGACCCATCTTGTTAGCTGTACTGCTCTGCCACACGACAATGAAAAAAGGCAAACAATACTCCCTCTTCCCCATATTGCTAAGAGAGAAGGATTGTGCTTCCTCAGCAGGCAGGGGACTTGCTCAGACTGCGAGAAATACAGATTCATTTTTCTCCCTCATCTGCTGCTGAATTGGTTATACAAACTGTTAAAGACACTCCACCTGGGACAGCAGTTTCTTCTCAGAAACAACGGAACAAACCAAAGAGTTTGTTGAAATGACATTTCTAAATCCTTACGTCCCTCAGTTCCCTTTTCTCCCATGCAATCCCCTTTGTTCTTTACCAGATGTAACCAAATAATCAGTATTTTGTCAGAATAACCCAAGGCAAAGGCATAGACCAAACTCAGCAAAACTACAGCGCAGTAAAACTGAAATACTTTGTCTTCTTTGTGTGTGTATTCTTGCTCTTTGTTTGCTTGTTTTTGCATTAATACAACAAATGTGTATAATTTCAGGGCAAAAAAGGTTTTAGTAGAAAGGGTATGTCTTACACCATCTCCCTAATTCAAAGATAGAGTTAAAAATCTTGTTCGTTACCTTCAGAAACACAAATCATTCCCAAAAGAAATCAGAATTTAAAAATAATGTAGAGGGTTCAAATACTATCATTTGCAGAAAGCTTGTGAAAAGGACTTGTTTTGAGTTTTTCATCAGCTCTCTATTCTGCATACTTGACTCTCAAGGACCTTATTGCTGTCTTGGGGAGAACATCTTGAATTTTGAAATATCCGTGCCTTAAAATAGCACGGAGCGTTTCTTAATCCAGGCTCCCAAGAATTTGTACTAGACAGCTACTTTTATGCCACCAGATTTGCCAGCTCATCCTCCACTATCTCAGTCAGTTTGTTGGTATTCTCAGAAACCTCTAACACCAACTGAATCATTACAGAGAGGTCTGAATTACCTAAACTGTCTAGTGGCCTTTCAGTAGAATCGTCATTTCCCCACCATGAGTGTCTATGGTTTCTGTGCCGCAGGAGCAGGGACCTTCCTCCTGTTTCTGTCAGGCAGTGGAGAGCTCTGGCCATCCTGCCTTTGCAGAAATTCATGCTTTATTTAGAAGTCAGCATTTTAACTGATACGTTTGTTTGAGAACTCCATTTGATGAGCTCGAGCTCCAAACACATTTTTCTCAACTGCTCCTATCTTCTTCTGCTTTGTCCAGAGTTTGAAATCATGGGGTGGGAAAGCAAACACATTTTTCTCAACTGCTCCTATCTTCGTCTGCTTTGTCCAGAGAGTTTGAAATCATGGGGTGGGAGACCTGCCTTTGCAGAAATTCATGCTTTATTTAGAAGTCAGCATTTTAACTGATACGTTTGTTTGAGAACTCCATTTGATGAGCTCGAGCTCCAAACACATTTTTCTCAACTGCTCCTATCTTCTTCTGCTTTGTCCAGAGTTTGAAATCATGGGGTGGGAAAGACTCTTCTTGTTATTTTGGAAGATCAGTAACAGGTTACGAGCATTTGTCGGCTATTTGGCAATTATGAGCTGTTTGGCCTAGAGCACAGACTGGATTTCCATTGGAAATTGGATTAACCATGTAAAGATTCAGAGCAATCATCTAGCAGTATGTGGCTTCAGAGTGAGACTTCCCTGTGAAGTCTGTGTGTGTGAAAAGCTCACTTTTGGAAGAACTCGTTTTTCTTCAAGAAGATGGGTTCCCACACAGTTTATGCCATGCAAAAATGATGAGCCTGATGAAGCAGCCAGCTGTAAATATGGAGCTGGAATATGTCATTCAAAAACTAAGGACTGGATCGAATGAAGCGTCGATAAAGGCATCATCCTTTTCATCTCCTTCCAGCTTCCAGAACCTCTTACAGGGAAGATGACTCACAATCTCTATTTTCAAGAAAATCTAAGGGGGAATTATCTCGCTCAGGCTGCACTGAAAGAGAGCTTTTGCAAAATCTGCAAGTGCAGAAGGGTATTTTCATGTAATTAGCTCTTCAGTCTCCACTTGTGCAAAAAAAAAAAAAAAGAAAAAGCAGTGCAAATGCATTTTTGTGGTCTTCAGTGGGCAGCACACATGAAAAATCAAACACTTAAAACCATCTAATCTATGTTTCTGCCAATCGGTTGAGCTGCCTTTAACATCAACAGTTAGCTGAAGGTTCTCAGAGTTGATCAAGTTCAGCAAGCGCTTGGCAGAAAGTGCTCCAGACACTTTTGGGGGAAAAACCAGTCCCCAGACTTCAGCCTATGTGGGTTTTTTGTAATGATATTTGATATTCTTCCATTCATTCAATGTCTAGGACAATAATTCTCCAAGGTGAAGTGTTGTCTACTGTTTTAAATAATCCCCCCACCCCACATTACCTCTATTCCTGGACAGAATATGTAGCCTATCCTGAAAGGATGCACAGCGTGCAAAGCTCTTTGTTATTTGGTGTGAAGATTCCTAGGCTGCTGTGAAATCTCTTCCAAAAGACTTTTATTCAAATAACACTACTTTCCCCTCCTTTCCTAATGTGAAATTGGCCCATTTCTGCTTTATCTTCTTTTTTCTGCTGCCTGTAATGATACCTTAACTGAAGGAAATTTCTCTATGCTACTGGGCTCTGTGAAAGCAGTTGATGTACCATATTCAGTATTGTCAACTGATAAGCAAGAGAGTTCAAGGAACTGGTTCTTAAAACTCAGGCCACCATATCAGGGATGAATCTTGCCTGAGCATTAGATTTTGAACACCAAGTAGCAAGGTTTAATTTTATCCACAAGTAGGAACTTCAGCCTGAGCTTGAAGGCAAGCACTGCTCAAGGGCAAAGACCTTTTATCTAATCACTAATATAATTGTGGCATTATAATAAATGCTCTGTAAAAATATCTTACAAATAGAAACTAGAAATGTTTAATGTTGTCTCCAGACAGACTAGATCTAACTTTTAACCTCTAGTTTGTACCCAGTGGTGATGATATTCGATAATGAGTCCTTGCTGAGAAGGTGGAAAGCTCTTCTCCACAGTCTCTTGCCTATGCCTTGCCTTATAAAACCACAACTTACACTTTCTCTGAGCTACTTACAGTCTGCAAAAGTTTTCCAGTACTACCACATCACCTCTTTAAAATGGTCTTCTCTAAACAAATTTGTTACTCACTCTGGGTCGGGAGCCATCTTCTTTTGTGCGTGAATAGCCCCCAATACCACAGAGCTCCTGATGATTTACAGTTGCTAACACACCTAGAAATTACCTAATCAGGGTGGAACTCTGCTTCATTGTACCCACCTGCCAGCAGCTCAGGTGCACAACTTGGGACCACAGGTTTATTCAGGTCGTTTCATAGCCAAAGAAGAGAGAGAGGGGCATCACCAGAGAGGAGTTCAAATCACCCTGCAGAGGAGATGCTTAGCTCTCATATCACTGCAGGACTGAGAACATCTGGCTTCCTGCGTTAAGCACCTCATTTAGCTGCTTAGCAGTCAGGTACGAGCCTCATCCTACGTGTCCCATAGAGTAATTCCATGTGTCAGGACTTCTGGTGAACTGGGAGTCTTTTCCCTGCAAGGTGGTGGTTCATTCCAGAAATCAAGAAGGAAATTTAGTCATGGCTTGGATCACATTTCAAAGTTCACTATTTGTACAGGCTTTTCATGTGAATACTGAGTGCATGAAGCATTTATCGTAACAGCTAAGGAACTACGCTAAGAACAGACTTCAGGGTAAGTCTAAAAGCCAAGGGGGGGTTGAGCAATACGTATTTGTCATGTCTGTGAACAGGCAACTAATGCAGCACAGTTTGCTAAGCTGCAGTAATATGCTTGTGTGACTGAAAACAGGTTTAAGATTGCAGCGAAAACTAAGAAGCAATT
>NW_010427300.1:2278-6762 GCF_000710305.1 Buceros rhinoceros silvestris | reverse complement strand
TGAACCTAAAGTAACGTCCTAAGTTAGAGTGAGGACAGGGCAAATGTATGGAGTATGAGTTATTTCCCATGCACAGCAGTATAATGATCCTCTTTACCTGTGTTTAGGTTAAAATTAGTATTGCTAAGACTTTTTCAGGCCAGCAAGAAACTCAATACACATCACTGAACTTGTGGGCTCCAGGTATGCTGTTGCGCCAGCATCTGTGATCTCTGTGTGCCCTGTGCACAGGGTGTTAAGGGCATTATAAGGGCCTTGTAGCATTAGACTTCTTTGGAGGAGTCACTTATAATTAAAGTTTGCAAGTCAAAAGTTCGCACAATAAAGAGAACAAACGATTGACCCAAATATAACTTTTTTTTTCCTGGAATGGTTGTTACCCTCACAAATGCACTTAGCCATAATGCGAAAATTATCTTGCAAATGTATAATAAGATTACATGTATTTAAATTTATGCTGTATTTAATTTAGCTCTACTCAGAACTACTGTTGTGAGTCATCGAAAAAGTACTTACACATGGGAAATATTTCGTATAATTAAAAGAGCCAACAATGCAAAACCCTCAAGTCCCAAACTCTCTTGCAACTTAAAGCCAAGTCCACGTCTTATGGTGAATATTTCAATGCTAGTGAACCATGACATCACCCTCAGCTGCAGATTAGCAAATTTCTCCCAAATGCTTCTTCCACAGAAGCTGGAACGGTGAACCAATCAGTTATACTGCAGCTGGCATCATTAGCAGTAGCTAATGCCATTACCAGTGGGTACAGTTTTATGACAAAACTTACATTTTGATCCTGACGGGTACTAGCTTAATTTGCAATGATATGTATTTCCCAGCAATAATCAAGTGCTATTTAGACAATGGCATCACTAATAAAGAGTTTAAAGGTGATGGTCTTGCTCTTCTGGTCCATTTATCCATCCCTGTATCTTGAAAGGTATTTTTGTTGCAGACAAGGGAATTCTCATTGTGTAGTGCAGGATGCTGATTCCAAGGCAACAGCACAGTTTTGTTTCAACATTTTCTAATAAAAAGTGCTATTTATGTTTTACTTCTATCATTTCCCAAGAAAATCCACCAGGTAGGTTTCTTTTAACGTCAGGCATAATTCTCCTTCCAGAATTTCACTACACAGTCCTACACACTCTTCTATGCAGGTAGAAAGTGGGGTTTGATATCCAAACTCAAACCAAAGATCTGACTGGTTCTGGTAAGGACATTCACAGAATCCAGTACCAGAAGAACAGAGGAAAAATACTGAATAATACACTCATAACAAAACTGTCCTCTTCAAGTCTGTGTATGTCGTAGCTATGAACAATGTATATAAACAGATCAGTGTAACTCTGTCACTAAAATAAATAATGGTTATACATAAAACCTCATCTAGCTAATTGTAGTTGTTATCAGTTTCTGAGATAATTCTTTTTTCAATTTCATACAAGTCCTGGCCTTCAGAATAATTTGTGGGAATGTGTTCCCCTTTTTAATTATAACTTGTATTTGAAAGTATTTAATGTAACTGATTTTAGAATGTGTCACCTTTTAGTTCCAAAACACAGTGATACAGAGATGTGAAGTTTAACATTTGCAGGCTTTGAACTTGCATCTTTGGCTTGATGGTGAGCATTTTCACCAGGAGGATGCTGTGTAGAAGTACATAGACCACCAAATACCACCACCTCTGTGACCCGTCATAGTTTGCTGCAAGGGCTGCTCCTGCTGGAGCATGTGAAACAAACGTGAAGCGTCACCATGTCTTTGGGTTATGAGAAGAAAGGTGGGGGAGCCCAGTACACTTTTCCTCTGTCACAGTGTTTGCACTCATGGTACTCAGGCTGTGGTTTCTCCATGGGACGGGGGCTGGATGAAATGTGCCAAGATCTGGCCTTTGCACGGATGGTGATGCACAAGCTCCCCTGAATTTGCAGCTGACTGGAGAGGGGAGTTACCTAATGCCTCCTGATCACCCAGAGCTTGTGCCTGATGAGGAGATACTCACAGATGAATCCACACTCCTCCTGCAGCTGGAGCTGGCTCTCCATAGAGACACTCACAGTATCTTACAAGACAGCCAAGCGCAAACCCAGAGGAAGACCTTGCTCAGTTCAAGGCCACTAGACTTCTCTGTCAATAAAAAGCATTAAAACAAGATAATGAAAGGCACTTGGGAACAACTGTGGCTCACATGATTTCCAAAGTGTTTGCTATTTAATGCCTTCTTATTGATGAGGTGCCATGTGTCACTTCAGACAGGGATTATGATGCATTTGGGGTACGATCCAGCAGGCCCAGCCACGGCCCAGGCTGGCTGTTCAATGTCAGATTAAAAGGTATGTCTTCAGAGCAAAATATCGGTATGTCTTAGAACAGTTGTGAACCCTACTTGCTAATAAATGTCCATGTTTTACATAGGCAAAAACAGGGAAATACAGACTTTATTAGAATAATTTGCATTAGTTCATATATTTGTAGAGATACATTTATCTTTGAAGGTAGATCAGCTTAAATCAGCTTTTTTTTCTTTCTGATAAGTTATCTATCTGATAAAATCCAGTGAGCTATTTTCCCTCTGGGTGTTTTATTAAATGGTTTGTGTATACATAGAGGAGATTCTCTTAAGTGCTGCAGATGCTTTGAAAGATAAACCTGCTGGAAACTCCACCTGTACTGAAGGTAAAACCTCCTCAAGACTGAAGAAGCTTCCAGAAAACCCACAACCCAATTTCAGTTACATCTGTGCTACCCTACTGATTGTTACTATCCTTTATTTTAAAAAGTTTTAAGGTATCTTCCAAAAATCTGTTTCCAGGAAATAAAAGTAAATATATTGTGATGCTGTGACCTCATTTTCTGAAAATGTGTTCACTTCTTTTCCAAGCTTTCCTTATCTGCAAAGGTGCCCCAAATCCAAAATGTTTGTGTCCAGCTCAGTGGATCAACACCTTTCTAGCTACCAATACAGAGCACCGCACTGTGAGGGCTGCTACGGGGAAAACTAACTCCATCTCAGCCAGACCCAATACAATGACACATAATGGTTGCAAACAGCATGGCACAGGAGCTCTGCTTGGGGTCACAAGACAAATTCCAGAGACTCACACATTACAGAACATGTAGATGGCTTCCATCATTAAACTTTAAAGGGAATGTAGATAAGAATCAACAATGCATTGGTTTGCTTGAGAGTTTCAGACAAAAAAATGCTGATGCAACTGACCTCTGGTACACGGCACAGCCAGAGACATTTCCAGCACTGCTTTTAACATTGGTAGTGGTACCCCCAGAGGGAATCGTTCTGCAAATGGTCTTTGGTACCCCCAGAGGGAATCATTCTGCAAATGGTCTTTGTCAGAAGCTCATGTGGATCTAAAGAATCCACGGGTGATCCCCACCCTCCTACTGCATGCCTAACAGGTCTCCTGACTATTTTCCTTCGCTGTTTCATCAGTTCGGCTAGCTTTTTCTTTCAGGCTATGCTGGATGCCGCATAATGGTGTGACTAATTGAAGTTGTTTCTTTCTCTCCTTCTCCTCCAGATCTCTTGATTAATATTTTGTTGTATACCTTAATTAGCACATTTCTGGCTTCTGGCTGCTTGTATCTCTTAGAGCTTTCAGAAGAGACACTAGTAAAACTTTACACATTGTATAATGACAAATATTGCAGACACAAACTCCTTACTAGATTGAACTTATATCATGCCCCCAGAATTCTATTAAAAACCCAGCATGACATCACAGAAGGTGAGATGGGGAATGGGCTGCTTCCTGCGTGCATGGAATTAATTCTGGTAAATCCCATCATAATCGTGTTACAAAGTTAGACAATTAAAAGGAAAATAGCAATTGTTAGCCTTTCTAATAGAGTTTGTATTTTTTCAGGGGTTTTATTTTAGTGGCTCAGTTTCCTGCCCACTGAATCATGCTCTTAAATAGGGTTTAGATACAAAGACACAGAGGAAACCAGTTCTGCCATCAGTGTTCCCATGAAAAATATTCATATTAGCTGTAAGAACCAGCCTTATAATTTCTTTTAAAGAATTTTGAGATGTCTTCAACTTCTGGTTTTGGCCTTACACGAATATAATTTTAACCCCACTGAGACTCAAGTTATATTCACAACAGATGAGAAGGTTCCAAATTTTACACACTATTAAAGTGGTTTAGGAGGAAGATGAGGACCCCACTTTGCACTCTATAGTCTTTTCTCTATAGAGGCAATAAAGCCTGCCACAATTTTGTGCCTATTGATGTGAACCAGATGAAAAGGGGCTCCTTCAAGACTCTGTGAACACAGCTACATAAAAGAGTGTGTACTTTAAGCTCTTTGCATACATTTTACTTTCTGTTGGAGGTGGGGACCACACAACATCACTGCTAAAAATACATTTATTTGATACGACAACTTTTCCTGACTTAAAACTGTTGTTTTCACACTTCAGGTTGCTAGTAAAAACTCACATTTTTCTGGGAAAG
>NW_010427300.1:0-2166 GCF_000710305.1 Buceros rhinoceros silvestris | reverse complement strand
GTAGATTTCCTGTGTTTTTTGTGGGGATTTGGCTATACTGCTTCTATGAATATTGGGCTGAACTCATGTAGCTAAATCCCTGTGAGCAAATATGCCTCTTTCATGTGCCAAGACTTGGCAAACCAATTTCATTTCCACAAAATGGAGAAGGCAATGATGCAGAAAGACAGTAAGCTAAGTCCACTGCTCCGGGCATATGATCCCTGAAGGAATAACAATAAATTTTATTTATATATTTCTAATAGAGTTGCAGGTTTCAGGCTTTGCATTGCTTGCTTGGACAGGGATTATGGGAACTGAGATTTTACTGTCATCAACCACAAGAATATAAACAATCTATACTCCTAAAAGAAGAAAGATATCAGTAAGTGAAACAAGTGTGCGTGTGCTCTTCCTGATGAATAAAGCTTGGCTTTGAGAAAAGATGTTTGGATAGTACACGATAATAATCCATCTTTCTATAAGGACTGTCACTCTGAGCCTTTAAAAAATTAAATAAAGCAGGTTTATAGAGCCAGATGGTTATTTCCTGTTATTAAAGCTTTAAGGGACAAATTATCCTCTGCTTTTAACTCCATTGACTTCCAAAGGATCTCTGTTCACTTGGGTGGAATTACATGATTTGGTTGTGGGTTCTGGAGGATGGGGACCATTTCGGGACTCATCTGTGTACAGCTTCCACATTTCACTTAATTGTCATGGGTTGTCTGTATCTTTGGATACAACTTCACCATTGTACCTGCTCTCAGCGTTTATTTTCCTTTTGTCTGTACCTTTTGGTTGTGCTGTGGTCTGCTTGCTTGGCTCCATCAACACCCCCAGAACAACTGAGTTGGTTGTTATGTGGCCCAGTTTAAGTACCACCCTCATCTTGTAATAAGGAGTTTGTACTAGTGCGCCCCAGTACCAGAGACAGGCACCTTAAGTGACTCCGTTTTTCCCCCCAAAACAATCACTCACACTTGACCTTTTCTTCCCAAATACGAGCATGGTTTCTGCCAGCTGATTTCAAGAGGTCAGGGCTGCAAATGTCCAAGTCAATACTAATAAGACGACTCAGCAGTGCTGAACTGATCATGACACAGGTTTTCATGAGCAAAGAAATACTCGTTGGGATATTCATCTGTCAGCATAGAAAATGCCCAGCCATTGCTGCAGAGACAGGCTCTCTGAATCAGGTCCTTCAGGATGGGTCCACGAGGGGCCAATGGCATCACACGGAGCATCTCCTACCCAACAACAGGCTTCCCTCCCTCTTGCATTATAGTTTAAAGGACCTATGCAAAGAGTTGTATACCCTTGCCAAGCACTCCTAAAATAAGCTTAGATGAGAAAGAAGCCTTCAAGATAACCTGGGAAACATGCCCACTACAAGGACCCTGCCTAATCTCCAGCTCTCAGTCAACCGATCACTTTTGTCTGTTGTAGGTACTAAGCTTGGCAGCTTTTGGGCTTCTCAGCTGTGAAATACCTGTTTGAGTCAACCTTGTATCACAGAAACTGGGGGCAAGTGCATGATAGCTGGCAATCTGGTGGCAATGGCACTCCTAGGATAGGTTCAGAAATCCCACTCTGGTTGGTAGTTTAAAGGAAAGTCTCACATCCTGTTGCCATCCCATCAGGCTTAGTCTTTCTCAAGCTCTTCTTCTGAACCTGTGCCATCTTTTGTCTAATCATTAAATACTAAGAGAATAAAGGACATGAAGTTTATTTTCCTGTGAGCTGGGGAACTGATGTAAAGATTTTACACATGACAACAAAACTGATTTTAAACTACCAGCACTGGTAGCTTCTGGGCAGGGGTTTTAAAGAACCACAGGGCTGAAGAGTTAATGTGCACCCAGTGCAGCCTTGTGATGTACTAATCCCACTCTGCTGATGTTACAAGAAATGCTGATGAAGGATGAGCTGTACAGCTTTGACCAGCAGGCAACAATAAATACCAGCACTGCAGAGCGAGGAGTCAGCTATAGTTGTCAAACTCAGGGGCTTTTTCCTCATGAATTTCAAATATCAAGACTAGTGAAAATATCAAACATCAGATGGTGAAAGGATTCCAGAGAAAAAGTATCCCAGGAAAGAAATTGTTCTTGGTATTTCAGAGTGTTCTTAAGTGTTCCAGTTTTAAATTAAGCTTACTGTGTGTCACCGGTTTGGCCGAGGTAA
>NW_010427299.1:0-2541 GCF_000710305.1 Buceros rhinoceros silvestris | reverse complement strand
TGTGTGTGTGCATTTTAATACTGGATAGAAACTTCAGTGTTTACTGAAGTCTTGGAAACTGAAATAATTTTCTTTAAGGAATAAGTATCACACAGGTAATAATATTTACCTAAATGAAAGGTGCTAGAAGTAATGGCAAAGTCTCATTTTCACTGTTTGGGGTACTTCTGACACTGACTTATCTGATTCAGATGCATAGCATAGGGAAAATGCCCACAGACTGTCACGTATCTTGGCAAAAAAATCAAGCAATCTAAACAGGCGTAGATTTAAATTTTGATGGCACTAGAAAGTGCTGGTGCAAGACCAGTGTACCGCTCTCACTCCATACTTTACTTTGACTTTCACTCCATACTTTGCTGTGAATGGTTAATGGGTTCATCTGGTACAAGAACGAATTTGATTCGTCCCTCTATCAATATTGATGCTCTAGTTACCTTTTGGTGCTAGTTACATGAATTGGGAGGGCAGAATTTTGCTCACTTTAGAAACATAGTGCACCATGGCCTTTGGGCAGCGGTATGTTGGAATTACATCTGAATGTAGGAGACTAAGCAAAGCCATAGAGTTTGTCATTCTGCTGCCTCAGCACATGTTTCCATTTAAAAATAAACGTAATAAACGTAAATGCTTTCCTAAATAATAACATCTTTGCTGTAATGAAGATGACAAATTTTAATAAACCGTGTAATTTTCTTTCCCCCAAATGTATTATTCAAAAGAGTTTGTTTTTCATTGTTCACCAAAATATATTGGAATAAAAGAAATTATAAATATCTTCCAGCTAGAATAAGATTTCAATGTACAGAATATTTAAAATCTTGGGATTTTTTCCAAAATTTGGAAATTTCTCAGTGAATAGATATTTGGAAACTTTTCATAAACTACTGTATATTCTACTAGAAGTGACTTCGACAAGCCCTTTTCCTCTCAGTTTTGTCCCGTTAGTGTTAGTATTCCACACCTTAAGGTGGTAAGTAGGGTGGACTGTAAATTCTTATACAGAGGCTTAACAGCTATAATAGTTCTTGTAGGATCTAAACATTTAGCCTGATAGTCTACAGGTGTATGGAAGTTGTGTAGAACATCATGTTTCAATTTTCTTATGTCATCCCATATGTGCGCATGTTCTGTGTGCAAGATTCTTGTTAGTACAATATTTAATAGATCACACTTTAAGAGGTGTTTATTATTCCTGTTGTCATGTATTGAAAATTAAGTTAAGTGATCATAATTTCTTCCTTGCAACTCTGCCTCATCAGAAGATGTCTTTTGTCAGACCAGTTACTAGAAGTGGAAGCATCTGACAACTTTGGCTGTACATAAATTTATTTGGCTCTAATCTTATACTGTTAATTCAACAACAGTTTCCCTCCTGTCTAAAACACCAGGGCTTCACTGCACATGAGAACTCCCTGTGTCACTGTTTGTGGCTGCCTGGAAACTTCTCTCTTATCCTCTAGTGTAAAAGGTAGGATGTGGAATGTGATAGAAGCATCTCCAGAAAACGATATGAATATACGGAAGATATCTTTCTCTTCCATGCATGTTTTGCGCATATATGGTAAGGTGTGTTTACAGCAGTCAAAATACTCAGACCTAGTTTACATTTAGTTTGAAAACAGTAATAAATTAATAGACAGGAAGCTCTATCCTGCTGTCACAAGAATGTGTTCTCACGTCTTCATGTAGTCAACGCTTTTTTGCCTAGAGTCAACAAAGTAGTTTTCACTCTGTTATTAGAATACAGCCAAGTTTAAATATTTCACTCTTTTCTACATATCATTTAGTTTCTCTGTGAGTAGTCCTGAGATCCTTGTTAGAGTGAGGAGATCATCAAATTTGTTATACTTCTGAAATGATGCAGTTACTACAACAGGTAACTGACAACTGCTATTTACACACTGCTGAAATGTATGCGCAAGGTGACACATACTTGTTTTCATTTGCACTTTTATGAAGGGATCTAAATGACTTGAATCTGAAAAAACCCCACAAATAACAAACCCCACCCACACCTCTCTGACTTGCAAAGCTAAATTGGACTTGCCATTTTGACTTCTTTATGAGTCACTTGGCCTTGTTCAGTCTAAGTGTGCTTCAGTTTGTAGCACTGGCACACTTCTCAGGAAATTGCACATGCTGTATTAGCAATGCAGGTATGACCTCTTCCTGTTCCAGAGGGAAGGAAGATTCTTTTTTTCCCCTACCTTTTAGTCCAAACTTTCATGTCCTTTTACTGAAAATTTGATACTGAATGGAGTCTTACATTTTTCCTCTTTTATTTAAGAACTTAATTAGAAGTAGTTTTGAGTTAAGGAGAAAGGAAAGAGGAGCCGGCCCTTCAGAAAAGACAGACTTTTCAGATGGGAGGCAAATCTTTCCAAGGGCACGTTCTATTTGGCTTGTTTCCGAGTTACGAGATGAAACAAGCCATGTTGCTCCAGGCAGATGAAATCTGGGAAGGAGATGGGGGCTGTTTCTGACCCCAGTTCCTGCTTGTCAAGAATGTGTAATTTGTTCTTTCTTTAAATATATTAT
>NW_010427298.1:5727-6581 GCF_000710305.1 Buceros rhinoceros silvestris | reverse complement strand
TGTGTGTACTCTCAGTAGTCAGTGATGTCTTTTACTTGGGGTCACTCTGAACTTGCAGCAGCATGCTTACAATTTGGACAGTCAGTTCTAAAATGTCCATTCTTTCCACGTCCAAAATGTTTCAGAGCAGCTTTTGCTCCAAATGCAGCTGCGATCACAGTTCCCACTTTGGAGCAGGTGGTGACCATATCGGCTATTGAGGGCTCACCCGTTAAGTCTTCTATGATCTTTCTACAATCCTCATTCGCATGATCCCTAGCAAGCTGCTGGAGCAGTGGAGCCTTTAAAGTATTGTCGTCCACTTGTTTGTCCAGTGCTTCTGCGAGCTTGTCCACATACTGCAAAAAGGGTTCATGTTTGCCTTGATGGATAGCAGTATAACGTTGCTTAGGGGCTGCAAGTTCCATGGTTTGGGCTATTGCGTGCATTCCAGTCCGTTGACACTGTTGCAAAACTACAGCCGGCCACTGTGCTTGCATCTGGGGGTTATCAAAATTATGTTTGCCCATTAGAACATCAACTCTGACTCCCCTTCTGGGATCATTATTTTGATCAACTGTCATATTTACTAATGCTGCCTTCTCTGCAGTGTGCTGCTATGTTGATTCAAAGATGGAGCATTGTACTGGAGAGAACATAATTTGAGCTAAATGTGTAATATCATATGGAACTAGTAAATCAGCATTAACAATCTGTAGCGACTGTGTCACCTCCGGTGAGTTCAGCCCGTGTTTTTCAATGCAAGATCGTAAATCGACGACAAGCTTCCATGCAAATGTGTCATATTCATGATTTCTCCCGGAGCCATCTGCAGCTTTAAGGACTGGAAATGCTGCTGCAGCGCCTTCTTGAGG
>NW_010427298.1:0-5098 GCF_000710305.1 Buceros rhinoceros silvestris | reverse complement strand
GAACTGTGCAGAAAATGGCTCCCCACAAGATGGCAACTGGTGACATGATAGCTGCTGACAAGATGGCAGCTCTCCCTCTAGTGATGCAGTTTTAATTGCATGATCCCCCCCCCCCAATGGCGCAGGTATAACTCCCTGAGCCTGTCTCTCTGATGGCACGGATTCAACCATGCACTCAGCTTCGCCCACTGATTCATCGCTTTCCGGGGGCAGGGGAGGGTAAGGGGGGGGAGCAGAAGGCTGTAATTCACTCCATCGGCAAACATTAGAAGAGTCCTTATCAGCTGCCTCATGAATCTCTGCGAGCTGCTGCACTGGAGTTTTATCAGGGAGATGTTTCGCATTCCACGGTAGTTTATTGCCCTTGCATGTTTTCGTAAGGGGGCTGTGGAGAGATAAACAGCTAAACTTCTCCGCAGCCACTGAAGGCGTCTCAGCCTTGGACTGTACCCTCGCGGCGGGGTGCAAGAGAGGATTAGCTGCGTTCTGTGCTTCTGTGTGATTTTTTAAGGTGTCTGTAAGTAATCGCCAAGTAGGTGCTAATTGTGTAGCATCCGTATCTCCTAGGGAGACAAAATCCCAGAGGTCGCAACCAATTTTCTTCCACGTACGTATGCTAAAAGCCACATCAGGGGTGGGATCAAAGCCGTTTTGCCGAGACCATAAAAGCATTTGTCTGAGCTCGTAATCATCGCATTTCACTCCCTTATGCTGCAACAAGCCTTTCCATGTCGTAAAGACTAAATCTTCCTCTCGGGTCACTTGTTAACCCATAACGTCACCGGCAGCCCACCTGTATTCCCAGGCTTACCAATCTCTCACCTGTTTTCCCAGGCGTATAAATCTCTGGTCCGGACCGAAGGCAGAAATCCCTGCCGAAATCTCCTCGCCGGTCTTTGCCCCAGACCGCAGCTTCCTCCGCGGTCTCGTCTTCTGCAGCCCAACTGTCTACAGTCTCGTGTGTTGGGGGTCACCAGTTGTGGTGGTTCACCAGGTGTCGCGAATAGTCGGGGTAGACAATGCGACAACAGCTTGTGTGCACATCAAGCCTTTATTGAAATACAACTGCGGCAAACTGCGTAGTTTCTCTCTTATCGCATAGATTTACAGTTTTCTGTGGGGTGTTATGATTTACGTGCTTTTCTTCGATTGGTTCCAAGTTCAGTGTCCTGCCCAGAGATGAGTGGCTCTCCCATCACCCATTGACACAACCTAAATCTCTGGTCCGGACCGAAGGCAGAAATCCCTGCCGAAATCTCCTCGCCGGTCTTTGCCCCAGACCGCAGCTTCCTCCGCGGTCTCGTCTTCTGCAGCCCAACTGTCTACAGTCTCGTGTGTTGGGGGTCACCAGTTGTGGTGGTTCACCAGGTGTCGCGAATAGTCGGGGTAGACAATGCGACAACAGCTTGTGTGCACATCAAGCCTTTATTGAAATACAACTGCGGCAAACTGCGTAGTTTCTCTCTTATCGCATAGATTTACAGTTTTCTGTGGGGTGTTATGATTTACGTGCTTTTCTTCGATTGGTTCCAAGTTCAGTGTCCTGCCCAGAGATGAGTGGCTCTCCAATCACCCATTGACACAACCTCTCTGTCTCCTCCTAAACAACACTCCTCCTGCTGTTGACAGACATCAGGCTTAGCTGGGCTTCTTCCCAGACCGGCCGGGGCGGGTCACGCCTACACTGCAGTTTCACTGGATTTCCTACTGAACACCAATTGTATTTCTTCTTCTATTGCTCAATAAAGCAGACAATGGCAAATGCCCTCAACTCTGGATACATCCGACTCCTACCAACCTTTTTCTTTTCAATGTACATAATGTTAAATGTCTCATATTTGGTATGGTACATTTCAAAACTATTTCTCTGATGTCTGCTCAGGACACATTTCTAAAATACCATTCTAGTAATATTACAAAAACTAAGCACAAAGTAGAGTAAAATCAAGTATTTTTCAGTTCTCTCTATAGTGCACTGCAAGTTCAACATGCACAGAAGTTCAGTAACGTAAGTTAAATGTGTCATTTCTCACAACCTGCCATGATTTTCACTAAAAAAAATAGTTCAAAATCACAAAGTAAAACTTAATTCACTATTCACTTTCTCCTCTAAATCACACACAAATAACTGACCCAAATTACAAGCAGTGAGTTATTCTGCTGTCTCCAGTACCCATTTTTTACTTGTTGATCCAGTTTTACCCCATGTTTCAGGGCTTTTACATTTATAATTCTTTTTAAGTAGTTCTGAAAAACTTACCAAAAGCATTTTTGAACACTCAAGTCTGTCATTGCCATTGCACCACATGTATTTATTATTTTATTAAGTTTTTCAGAGAGAGCAAAAGAGAGAGGGAATGATTGCCCTTATCTACTGTGAGTATGTAATTTTAACACTCTTTTATGCTATATTTGATTGATTATTAACTCTAATTATCTTGCAAACCTAATACGTAGGAGAAAAGAATAATTTGCCAGAGCTGCCCTCTTATTTCCAGATTAGTTTCATTTGTCTGAATAATATTGCTTCAGTTTACCTATTAGCGTTTTTTATAAATTTGTAAATTACGGAAGCACTGTGACCTGTCACAGAACACTGTCTCACTGATAAAATTGTTATTCTTTTGACCAAAGCTTTACAGAACAATTGTAAATCCATCTGTAGAACATATTCAACATTAAATTAGCATATTGCATGATGGCAAGGAGGCAGAATAGATGCAGAATAGATCTAGAAGTCCTAAAAATATATTTATGACAATGAGTGATTGTAATAATACTTTGAAAAAGTAGCTATTTATTTTATGCTTGAAATCTTGGCTTTATTAATTCAGGGCAAGTTTTGCCTCTTCTTCAGAGAAGCCAGGATTTCAGCATAAAAAATAAAACATAAGAGCATAGATTGATTCCTGCAAAGGACTTAGTACTTTCAAATTGCAAAACATACCACATAAGCTGGACTCACTTCTTTGTACACTGACTTTGTGTAATGTAATACGAAAAACAGTAAGAGTCTATTTTAGGCATCATACCATGTGAGAGGCAGTCTACAACCTTCCAGACCCACTCGGAGCACTAGGAATCATTTCTGTTTTGATAATACTTGAACCTCTACAAACTCTCTTCAGCACAGCTAAGTACTGTCTTTCTCATTTCTTCAGACTTAACTAGTGGATGGTAGTAGTAGCAGACTCAATCTGAACTCTCATTGAGGTTAAAAAATAGATTGCATCTGTAACATTAAGTGTGGGTATTGAAAGCAAAAATGAGTGCACTGTTCCCCTGTTCTGTATTCCTGCAAGAGCTGGCCTCAACACAGTCTCCTTCCCCCCCCACCATGACACATAATTTAGTAGCAATTATGACTATTTTGTATTCTATCCTGTATGTCTGCAAGTAAAACATGTAAACTCCAAGAATAGAAGCTGGCTAGTATGTTTTTATTAAAATATCTCAGGCTAAAATATTCTATGAAGTCCAATAAATTACTATTTATAACCCTTGACTTCTGTACAATTATAGTTTTTAATAGCTAATCTAACTATATCCCGAGTTGGTTTAAACGAGCAACAAAAAGAAAAGAATTCTTCAAAAAGGAATCACGCGGAGCAGAATCAAGAGATTTCAGACTGAGATAAACACCAGACACCAACGCTGTCTGTGTTTAAGTTTAAAACAACATTATCAAATTTATCACAAACTTGTAATTTATCAAAATCATATGGGAGGTTATACAAAAGGCCGTATAAATATTTACTTGACCTGTAAATAATTGTGTCACTCCCACAGAGTTGGAACTTTGCATTCCAGAAGAGTGGATCAATGTCATAAAAACACAACAATAAAGATAAGAAGCCAAGAACTGAAGCTTGTAAGAATCCAATAGGTAAAAAAAATGTTATTTGAACACAGTTTTCTGTAAGCATTTATAACTCACGTTAAGACCAAATATACAAATTCTTTTTCTTGGATCTCTTCCCACCTTCCTTATACTACTACTAAATAAAGTTCTCATAGACCATATGACTTTGTTGTCTTTGCATTACATGTGAAGGACGAACAGAGAAGGACACAACACATCCATGTGGTGTGTTTTGATGAAGTCAAAGCTGAAAGTCGGTAATACACAAGTGCTTCTACTCTCCACTGGCTTCTCAGTCACTTGAAAGTCAAATTAAAGGTCCCTATGTTCTTTGAAGTTCTGAAGCAATTACATCTTAAAGAACTCCTATTTTGCATTCTTTCCTTTAGCATTACGGGCAGCTATTGCCATTTCAAAAAACAAATGCCAGCATCCAGATTAAAGTTTATGTTTCTTCAAGTGATGCTTTTGACTTTTAGCAACAGAGCAGTTGCAACAGGAACACCTAGGCCCAAGAACTCATTCCTACAACTGAGTGGGTTGGACTAACACTAACTTACGTGTGCTCCTGTTTGTCAAAATACCATCTTCTAAAAATGAAAGAAAATATATCTTAATGGACAAAAGAAAGAGGGGAAAATACTCAGTAGAACTACTGGCAAGCATAAGTGTAATCCTGAGGGTAACCACCTGTAGGATCAGGCCTTGGAACGAGATACCATTCTCTTTCTATTGTAATATATCTTTTTTATAATCTTTGCAGCTGGGATTTTAAAAATTTCCACAAAAAAAGTACCTCATACTTTCATGATTTTGAGAGTCAGCAGTGCAGAAGGTTTCATCACAATAAAAAAATACAAAGCCTTAATTAATTACTATTACCCACATGTCAAAAAAAGAAAATCAACAGAATACTTGAACATTTTTACAAGTAGACATGCGGAGGTACATTGATCCTTTCAGTCCCTGTTTAAATCCTTTTCACAGATAGCTGGCTGCCAAAACTACAGACGTTTTCTCAGTCTCAGTTTGAAATCCAGGAGCAGGGGTTTCTTTGAAAGGATTACTTTGTTAAAAACTTTTCCCATCTGTCCTGGGTTAGCCAAAACTTCCCATTTTGGAAGCTTTGTTGTAAAGTGACCAATCAGGTATTCCCTGCCACATACATATAAATGCGACATCAATTGGTTAAAAGTTCTGGTGCACTTTTTTCTGTTTCCGGGTGCTGGCCCTTTA
>NW_010427297.1:998-1256 GCF_000710305.1 Buceros rhinoceros silvestris | reverse complement strand
TGAACTTTGAGGAGGTTCCTGGTGCAGGGGAAGAGCCAGAGGACCCCCCACAGTGGGGGTGAAATGGTAATGGGGGGCACCCATGGGTGTTGGGGGTGGTTCTGGAGGGGTCCCAAGAGTGCTGGGGAGGTTTGGGGGGGTGTCCTGTGAGTGCAGTTCTCATTCTGGAGGGACCCCATGGGGTCTGGGGGGGACCTGGGGTGCTTGCAGCAGTCCCATGGTGGAGGGGGGCTGGATGTTGAGAGGGCTGGGGTGTTC
>NW_010427297.1:477-902 GCF_000710305.1 Buceros rhinoceros silvestris | reverse complement strand
ATGCTTCCAGCAGTTGGATGTTGTAGGGCGGCTGGATGTTGAGAGTGCTGGGGTGTCCTCCAGCATTTTGAGGCTCTCTGACCTTTGTCCCCTCCAAGTGTGCAACAGCACCAGAGTGCCCCCGAAAAAGGGGGTGCCACCCCCCAGCCCCCTCCACACCTCACGGCCTGGTTTGGGGGTTCAGGGTGCTGATGCCCCCCAGCCTGTGGCACCTTCCAGCAGGGTGAGGGGTCCCCAAAAGTGGGGGGTGACCCCAAAAGTGGGGAGAGTCCTGAAACCCAAAGGGGGTCCCCAAAGCAGGAGGTGTTCCAAAGCCATGGGGGGGTCTCCAATAATAAAGGGAAGGCCAAATGTTGGAGGTTCCCCAAAACCAGCGGGAATTGTCCCAAAAATATGGGGGGTGTCACCAATCTGGGAGGGCCCCC
>NW_010427297.1:0-245 GCF_000710305.1 Buceros rhinoceros silvestris | reverse complement strand
ATGGCCCCTTGTCCTCCCCGGGGACCCCTGACTCACACACACACCAGTGTCCCCAGGGGTGCTGGTGGTGGTGGAGCTGGAGGGACACCCAGACCCACGGGGATACTGAGACCACAATGGACACACAGATCCTGGGTGACACCGAGACCCTTGAGGACACCAAGACCACGGGGCACATGTGGGCCATGGGTGATGCTGAGCCATTTTGTTGCCGTTTTGGGGCCCTCCTGTGCTGGGGGACAGAA
>NW_010427296.1:131499-138291 GCF_000710305.1 Buceros rhinoceros silvestris | reverse complement strand
CTATGCTTTGCTGGATAAAAAATTGGCTGTATAGCCAAGCCCAAAGAGTGGTGCTGAATGGAGTTAAACCTAGTTGGTGACCAGTCACGTGTTTTTTTCCCAAGGCTCAGTATTGGAGCCTGTTCTCTCTAATATGAGCCAGCAGTTAGTCAAAGGGGCCACCCTGTTCTCTCTAATATGAGCCAGCAGTGAGTCAAAGGGGCCAAGAAGGCCAACAGCATCCTGGCTTGTATCAGCACTAGTGTGGCCAGCAGGAGGAGGGAAGTGATTGTCCTCTTGTGCTTGGCACTGGTGAGGCCACACCTTGAATGCTGTGTCCAGTTCAGGGCCCCTCCCTACAGGAAGGAGATTTTGGTGCTTGAGCATGTTCAGAGAAGAGCAAAGAAGCTGGTGAAGGGTCAGACTAGAGCACAAGTCTTACAAGGAGCAGCTGAGGCAACTGGGGTTGTTTAGTCTGGAGAAAAGGTGGCTAAGGGGGACCTTATCACTTCCTACAACTACCTGAAAGGAGGCTGTAATGAGGTGAGTGTTGGTCTCTTCTCCCAAGTAGCAAGTGACAGGACTAGAGGAAATGGCCTCATGTTGTGCCAGGGGAGGTTTAGGCTGGATATTAGGAAAATTTTCTTTGCAGAAAGCGTTGCAAAGCATTGGAACAGGCTGCCCAGGGCAGCGGTGGAGTCACCATCCCTGGAGGTATTTAAGAGACGTGTGGTTGTGTGCTGAGGGCTTAGTAGTGGCTTGATGGTGCTGGATTAAGAGCTGGATTTGCTAATCTTGAAGGTCTCTTCCAATCAAAATGATTCCATGATTCTCTGACACATCCGTCCCACCAGTATAGCTGGCCCTGGGTCTGTGTGGCTTTAGCTCACATGTATCATGTCACATCTGTTCGCTTGACAAGAGCATGCACATGATCAGTTGCTGGGGGAGCTCGTTTAACTGTAATAACTCACTGGCTGTTCAACTACTCCAGCCAGCCTAATGTTAATGATCCTCTTCTTCCTCTGCAGAGCAAACGGGATTGCAAGGACTGGTGGGGAGTTTCATTGCCACTGTCATTTTCATCGTTGTCCTCGTCATCGTGCTCAGGAGAAGAGCAGGTAGGAGATTAAAATGCTGAGCCACTTCCCTTGTTGGGGAGATGCAGCAACGAGTATATTCCTTTCCGCTGCACCCTTGGTCAGGAGAGATGAAGGTCAGGATATCCCAGGATCCTTGAGGGAGAGGTGGGGAGCAGGAGACTCATTTCTACTGGAAGGTGGCATGAGTGGGTGTTTTGCAGTGCTTTGGCTTTCCTGCATCATACTTTTTTTTCCTCTCCTTTTCAGCTAAACCAAAGCCTGAGCAACTTCTAAGGGCTTCAGAATAGAGGAAATCCTTGTGTCACCCACTTGCAGTCCTTTTTTCCCCATTCCTTGACACATTCTGCTAAGGAGATCCAGCCTTGTCTGAAGACTAACAGAGTTACTGCTTGGTATGGAAGCGGTAGAGCTGCCCTTGGTGGAGGAACTGAGTGACCGTTCAGAGGTGGACTCGCATCAAAACACATCTTTATCTTGGGAGGGCACCACTGTTAGCCTCAGCTCTATGCTGGGATGCTGCATTACAGGCAACATCGTTTTTAGGCATTACAGGCATACGGTTTTAGGAATCCCTCTTCTCCGGTTTCAAAGAAAATTGAATTGTATATAGGCGAGTGTTTGTATGACTGTATATATGTATGTGTATACAGATATATGTATATGGGTACATGTTGTACGTAGGTATACATCATTTACTCATGTACGTATGTATGTATCTGTAGACGTATATAGGTACGTTAGGTTAATTCCTACAAGGCAGGTGTTTAAGTAAGATGTATGAATGTGTTTTAACTGAAGTTGGGCAAATATGCAGGCAAAATTGGTACTTTAAAATGGTAAATCCTCAAACAGAGAAGGTTAATGGGTTAAACTGAATGCAAGTCAGTAAATTATGACTCTCCAGGAGGAAGCTACAATAAAATTTTATTAGAAGTTTCACTGCTAAAAGTTTACAAGGTGGAAAAGATCTGTGGGTCTGTAGTTGGGAAAAAGAGACAGGATTACATGGTTTTCCATGGGAATTTGAGGACAACACTTAGAAATCTTGTATTTAACCAACAAGAGGAAAAAAAGCAAAAGAAAGGTGGAAGGTATGTGGTGGGAGGTATGGAAGGAAGGTATATCATCATCGTGGCTTGGCTTCGCGAACGAAGATCTGGGAAGGGCTTTCCTCACGCTCACTGCAAGCGATGAGTGCACCCTTCGGGCCTGCGCGGTGGATTTTTTAGGTGAGGTGCAGCGTGCGCGGAACTGGCCCCACCCTTTACACCTGAGGTTCATCTGCCAGGGCCCAGCGAGCTTGGACGGTGACAGCGAAGTCCTCGGGTCATAGGTTTGATTAGAGTGTCCTTCTCTGAGATGGTGGATGCCTTACAAGGCTAAACGAGCTCCATCTGCCCGGGTTTGGAGTCAGAGTTGTCCTTCTCCTAGGGTGGTGCCCAAAGGCTAGTGAGCCCATCCTGCCCGTGGACACACTTTGTGTGACCCTTCAGTTGAGACCTGTCTGGCCCAGGAGACCCCACTGGAGGCACATGCCACCACCAGCACAGCTCTCAACCTCACAAGGGCACGCAAGCTCCTTCCCCACGGCAAGGGGGTGCCTGTGAAAGAGTCGCTGCTCTACCTCCGGACATCACAGACCTGGGCACGGGGCGGCCGGGGCCTGCCAAGAACGGGAGTCCTGGAGGCTAAGGAAGGTATGTGGTGCACAATAAAAGTGTGAATTTATGAAGAGTACAAGGTGATAAAGAGTGGTCAAAATAATCTGGAAAAGCTGGATTGCTGCAAATGCTAATGGCACATGGAAGAAGTTTTTTCAAAATATGTTGAAAACCAAGAAATTCTAGCAATAGCCTGGGCTCTTACCTGGTGGAAGATTTTTGATGGAGGCTTTTTGATACAGAGAAGATAGTTGTTTGTATACAGGAAGAAACAGGATTGTGTATTCATACTGTAGGAGGATAGTAAACAACTTCCTAACCTATTTGTGAACTAAGAAAGGTTTTAACAGCATCTATTAAGCGTAAGTATTTTCAGATCAGTACCCAAGAAAATTTGCATCTCAGAATCGTAAAAGATTTGACTGAGGAGACACCTGGCCCAGTGGAGCTCGGTATTTAAAAATGCTGGTGTATTAGAGAATTCCGAAGGTCTTGGAAGACCGTGTCATGGCAGTGTTCACAGAGAGAAAGCGAGATGACACCAGCAACTGTTAGATGGTTCCGTAGTAATAATCAGAGGTAAGAGAGTGTGAAATTACAAGTTAGCTTAAAAAGCTTCAACAATGAAAATAACATTAATAATTTAGGATTTTTTTTTAACAAAGGCTGTGTGTGAAACAAACCCGACTTTATTCTTTGATGAAGTAATCCATTTGCTTGATAAAAGCACTAGTGCAGATTTAACAAACCGAGAAAACTGTAAATTCTGAAGAATGTATGTGTGCAGAATAATTTGCATTATATCGATTAATTAGTAGCTAACAGACAAATGACAAAAACTTGTTGTCCAAAAAAGAAGCAGCAATCACTGGTGAAAGTGTATACCTCTGCAAGAACTGTGCTGTTTAGAATTTGTATCAGGAGATGCAATTGTAGAAAAATCTGCTGATAAAATTTGCAAACAGGAAGATCAGGAGCTAAAGCGGAGAGGGTCCTTCAGATCAACACAGGTCACCAGGCCAGCTGAACGTACTCAGACAAGGTAAGATGCTTGGTACTGCCTGTGCCGTCTCCCTAGGTACTGGACCACCACACTGTCTCAATGCTGTTCATCCATGAATCCCTATCAGTTGCCTGACCTGTGGCAACACCTAAGAGTGACCATGGGCAGAATGTAACTAGTGGTAGAAGCATTTTTTTCTTATATCATTTCCTCTTCTTTTTTGATGTGTTACAAATAAATATGTATTTTTAATTCCAACAGTTGTCTTCTGTCTGTGCACCTCCCACACCACTCCATGGAATCAATCCTGCTGCATGGCTCTGTGGCTGGTGAACGGGTGGGCTGAGCCCCACACAGAGGGGGAAACCATCCATGATTTGGGAAGGCGAGCTCCAAGGGGCCCTTGATGTTAATACTGACCCCCTCACTCCTAGAGGCTGCTGTTCTGGAGCAAGACACATGGAAGCTTTTTGTACTGCCTGCTAGATTCAAAGACATGCCCAGATAATGCATGGGTATGTGACCAACAAAGCCCATAAAACACAGAAATACTAAAACTGGTCAAGTGGAGGGCTACCAAGATGCCTAACAGCTGAAGCACTTGATTTGCAAGGACAGGCTCTGACAACCAGATTTGTTCAGTCTGGAGGAGAGAAAGCTAAGGAGAATCCAACTGCCATCTCTCATGGCATAAAGAGGCTATGGAGGGGATGGAGCCGTAATCTTCAGAGGTACCCAGTGAAAAGACAAAGGTCAATGGTCATAAGTTACAGGACAGGTGGTCAAATACTGGAAGAGGTGCCTGGAGAGGGCGTGTCATCTCCATACTTAGAGATTTTCTGAACTTGACTTGACAGGGACTGGGCTTATCTGATCTAGCTTTGAAATTAGACCTGTTCAGATGGAAATTTGGACCAGATGAGCTTTAGAGGTCCCTTCCAAATCAATTCTCCCCATGACGCTGTGATCTGTGAGTATGAAGGCAAGACTCACTATGATTTTTAGGGAAGAATGCCCAAGGGAACAATAGTAGGCCACGTGAAATAGCATCATCTGTTCTTCTTTATTGTAACTTTGAGAAAAAAACTTCAAAAATGAGAAACAGACTGGGTTCTACTTTCTTTAATAACTCAAATTCTCTGCACCACCCAACTATAGCAGGAGTCCATTTCTCTTTTTTCAAAGCTTGGTTCACAACTTGCTGGCCTTTCTGCACAGTGCCATGCTCTATTCCTTTTTTATCTGGAAGTCCCCCGTCCAGGAGAACACAGGATATGTTACAGTCACGATGTGGAGAGGCAAGTTTCTGAAAGGTTGGCACCTCACCTGCTGCATCAGATGTTTCAGATGAGTCAAGGTTTATTTAATTTTACACAAAGCAAATACAAAAACTGACCGAGTGAAAGCAGGGACAGAGTGAAGGACATGGACAAAACAGTACCAGTTGAAAGGTCCTGTTAAGGACAGAAGATACTGTAGGAAAGACCAGGCAGGCGTAGGGTAATGTGAATCTATAGACTGTTAGTGAGATTGTGTAACTGGAAACCTGTCATTAGAGATGCATGAGCCAGAGCTGAGACTGGTGTCAAGGAGTCTGGGCAGTCCCAAAAAAAGATGCATGGCAGAACCATATCTTACGTGCCATTTTTTCAAAGGAACGTCTGGAAGTCATGTAGTTCAACCTCCTGTTCAAAACTGGGGCAGCTTTGAACTCTGATGAAGTTGCTCAAGGACTTCTCCAGTCAAGTTCACACATTCTCCAAGGACGAAGATCTCCCAGCTTCTCTGACTACCTGTTCCTGTGTTTGGTCACCCTCCCTATGAAGAATGTTCTCCTTGTGTCTAACTGGGATTTCACTTATTAGAGTTTCTGTTAGTTGCCTCTAGTAGTGCTCAGCCCTGGCAGAGTATTAAATATGAATCTGGGGACAAGGCAGGGGGTTCCAAATGAACACTTGCTGATAAAGAAGGGGTCCCATGTCTACCGTTGTAGCTGTGCTCCAGGGCACCTTCTTGTAGTCTTTTAATCACCTTTTACTGATTTAAAATCTTATCACTTGAAGATGTTCTAATCTAAGGTGTTCTAAATGTTTTAAGATTCTGATTTGAAACAGAACCTACATAGGAGGAAGATCCAGGGGCAAGTGAGCTTGAAATCCTTTAGTAAATTGGCTGAACTTCATGTGGAAGGGGTATTTTTCTTTGCTGCTGTCTACAGACAGTGTCTGTGAAAGCAGATTGGTGTCATATTATTCAGCATCTTGCTGACAGTGTTTTCGCATCTACGGGCAAGTCTAAAACTCCTCCAGGGCAGTGAATGTGGTCATAACAAGGGGATGGAGACCACTGGGAATGAGAGAGGATGCACTTGGTGCAGGGCCTGAAGCAGAGACTGTAGTGGAGGACTGTAGACCGTGCAGCCGGGGTGTTTTGTTCAACTCTTTAGTTTCCAAGCTTGCCTACCTGACATCCATGAACTCTGCTTTTTCCTATCCAGCAACTGGCATTTAGGCTGCACCTCCCATTTCACTGTCTTGTTATCTTGTTGTAGATGGGCAGATGTGAAGCTGTCAAGCTCCTTCCACTTAAGAATGACACCAGAGGGCTCATTCCCCCAATGTACCCCTTTATTTACTTCACCCCTATCTTCTTCACTGTCCGTGTGCTGTTGAAGGGATGTCGAACCCAACACTGCTCCCTTGTTCCCAAACCTTTCAAGATTTATGATGTCTCAGGCTCTGCCAAGGGCTTTACTCTCACACTTAGTATACAATTCGCATGGGTTAAGATGTCAGCTCCAGACCGGAGGAGGAGGCTTCCCCCTTCCCCTTCCCTTGCTAGCGTATCGCTGCTTTTGTCAGGAGAGGGGTGGGCTGGCACTGCGAACCAGCCCAGTTTTGGGTTCGTGCCCGCCCCTGGAGCTGAGACATGTCAATCAACGCCGCTGCCACTAAACCTGTAACCGCTGCAAACCGCGTGGCTTCCCCGGGGCGCACATTTCATTTTCGGAGCACACGGCTGGACAAGGAGCGGGAGCTCCAACAGG
>NW_010427296.1:129878-131367 GCF_000710305.1 Buceros rhinoceros silvestris | reverse complement strand
ATCCTCCAGCCGGGACAGCAGAAGATCTTCCGCACGGCAGGGAGCCTTTTCGTTTGCCGACCGGGGTGGTTCAAAAGAGACTGCCAGCAGGAAAGGGGCAGGATGGCTGTACCCCCCAACTCTGCACGGATGGAGAGAGAAACGCTGGCGAGGGGAAACGGGAGGTTTTCAGACGCCCGAGACGGAGACTCCGCTGCGACGCAGGAAACCGAACATGTTCCCTGGAGATCCAGTTCGTCTCTCGTTCTCCAGATGGGGAGAGCAGAGAGCTGAAAACTGCCCCTGGCAAACTGGTAACTCAGTAATTTCAGCCACCCCGGAGTAAGACTGCACCTGGCCAGGGGAGTTTGTCCTCAACAATTCAAATTTGATCTGAGGTCTCTGAGGTTAGAAGAACTGTGTTTCCCCATACCAGTGTTATTCCTTACCCTGCCCCACTCTGATGTGGACCACATGTGTGGGCTAGTGGTGATCGGGGATGTGGAACAGGATGGGCGAAATCTATATTTATGTGTATGTACCTATCTATGTATTTATTACCAACTCTCTCTCATTTCCTCTCTCTGCCTACTCGAATTTAAGTGATTGATTTATGGTTCTGTTTCCCCATACCAGTGTTATTCCTTACCCTGCCCCACTCTGATGTGGACCACATGTGTGGGCTAGTGGTGATCGGGGATGTGGAACAGGATGGGCGAAATCTATATTTATGTGTATGTACCTATCTATGTATTTATTACCAACTCTCTCTCATTTCCTCTCTCTGCCTACTCGAATTTAAGTGATTGATTTATGGTTCTCATATGTTTTTTTCTGAGTTAAATTAATTTTCTTTCACCCTCTTAATTAAAAAATCTGTTTTGCTGGTTTTTCTCTTTGCCCGTAGTTGTAAGCCCCATTTGTGTCTTATCAGCCCAAGCATTTCAATTCTTTTGTTTAGCTCTCAGAGAGTTAACATCTTCCTGAGGCAAGTTGTCGTTCTGCAAATCTTTTGGTGGTTTTCAAACCACAACAACAATACTAGGTTTTATTTTCCATACAAAATGTGCTTCTGAACCACTTTTCTGAGCTTGCCCGTGTCATGGAAAGTTTGTGGACTTCCTCTATCCCCAAAGACAGTGGACCTCCCTGAGTAGCTTGTGTCTTGGGCTCCGTACATGTGTAGTCAGAAACTTCAACAGCCTCTGAGACAGAAGGCAGAACCAGATGAAATAATGAATTTGCATGAATTTAAAATACTGGATACGATAGAAATTCTTCTCTCCGAAATACACTGCTGTTAACAGGGGAAAAGCTCTTTCCAAGCTGCTGGGGGCCGGATTTGAGGTGAGACCCAATGGAATTTACTGTAGGAAGATATGGAAATAATTTATAAAGATCATCGAGCCATAGAAAGGAAAGAAATGCACCCTGCAGGTAATCATTACTCACCTGCCTTTTCTGCAGTAACAGCGAGTGCTCTCTAGTAGTCACACCAAACAGTCAGCAG
>NW_010427296.1:120080-129755 GCF_000710305.1 Buceros rhinoceros silvestris | reverse complement strand
AACCCAGAGGCTAACATTTGTTTTCACAATGCGGCCATCAAACAAAGGCGTATGACTGCTAGAAAAAAAAATCAAGTTCTAATTTGTGGGAAGAAGGAGGAATAAAATGTGGCAGCTTAGATGCCTGCTGTGAATTTTTTTTTCAAGTTGAATAGGTTGCAACAGATAAAACACTGTATCTTCATTGCATTGTACAATCGGAGCATTGTACCTTACACTTCCTACTGCAACAGTAAGGAATTCAAGATAGTTCAACTGGTACTTGTGCCCATGTGTCCTGATCCGAGCTAGAACAGAACTAATTCTGTTCAGTGATTGTCATTTTAATCTAAAAGTTTTCTCAGTGACGGCACTTTCTGAAGTTAACAGCATACTTTTGCTGACAGTGTCTGCTTCTAGAAGTGACAGCGCTTGATGTTCACAGTCACTACCAGGGACTGGTGTGCAGAAAGGCTCTTGCTTGTCCTTGCTCCTGTGCAGACCAAGGTCACTGCTAAATCCTGCGTACCAGGTTGTGGCTGCAGCAAGTGAGAGGCAGCAGCTGCAGGGAGGAGCGGACAGGACAGGTGACCCTAAACTGACCAACAAGGTGTTCCATCCCACAGACGTCATGTTCAATGTACAGCTGAGATATCGCAAGGGTCAAACTCTCTTCTTTAACGGCTGACATCTGAGAAGGACTCTGTCCATTCTGCCTTGGGTCCCCATCCATGCATCCCCCAATCCAGTTCTGGAATCCAGCTTCTCTGATTCCTGTCTGCTACTGAGTCCAGTCTGGGACTTCTCTAGTGTCTGCCCTGCATCATCGGTGCTGACAGTGACATGTTTGCCGTCAGGAGCCTGGGGTTCAGTAATGGTTTTGTATACATTTGTATGTTTTTAATTTTATTGTTGTTATTTTCATTAAAGGAGTTAAAGTTTTCTTTTCCGATGCATAAGTCTCTCTCCCTTATCCCCTTTCTCTTCTGTTTTGGGAATGGTGAGGGGTAACAGAGAGCATCTGCCATTTATCTAGAGGCTGGCCCACGACTTGCCTGTGTTGAGTATAGTGAATTTATTCAGTTCACAAACATCTTTTAGCACATTAGAAAAAGGCATTCTTGCTTTTTTTTTGTTGTTGTTGTTACCAAGGAACTGCTTCAGTCTTTGATAGTATTTTCCAAGGAAATATCGACTATTAAAGACATATTTTTTTCATTTATTTTGAAGAAACTCTTGAAATATTAACGTGTACACACCTAAATACATGCTGTATATATATACAAGGAATATATGCATATGTAAAACAAAACAGATGCTGACATACAAAACTTCAAAGAACTCATGCAATGAAACTCCACCCGGAAAAGTGAAGGAATCATTTTCTTTCAAGAAGTATGTCAAGTGCTTTAATAACACATGATGCAGGATGTGCACCTTCGGCTCCAGAGCTCCCAGACAGTGTGGATATAATACAAGAGCTCAAGTAAGATCTGTGGCAATGGATTCTGCATCAGTGTGAGTACAGATTGTGTGTAGCTCTGAAAGGAACATATACTTACTATCGTCACTGCTGTTTGCATAGCAATTAATGTCATGATAGCACTCAAGTTATTCAGGTAATGTTTTAATCCAACCATGACATATGACTCTACTTTTCACAGAAATTGCATGCAGAGATTACTGAGGTCTTCTCACAAATGTGCTTCTGTTTCTACAAATATTAATGAATTTAAGAAAATAATTTTATAGATAAATAGAGCCTTGTGTTCTTTCTGTATCCCTGTACGTCAAACAGGGGGAGAGCTGGACAAACAGATTTAGGAAATAAGTCATGCCTAGGCAAACTGCTCTAGAAGAAGATTATGGGTGGACATAGTATGTACAGTAAGTAATTCAGTGAGTAAAATTATCAAGGATGTAACTGGACTGGTTTATGACTGGCAGGTGTTAGACTGAAGCTCAAGAAATACAGAGATCTGTGACAATGTGTGGTTGTCAGCCTAGAGAGTCACACGAGAATCATTGCTTAACTGTGGCCAATTCTTTCAAGTTGCTTACTAGGCTTGTAGGATTTAGCTTTGTAGGTTTTTTTCCTCTGTCTCATTTATAAGCCTGGGAGGGAAAATGCAGGCAAAGAGGAAGATCCATTCTCTAATGACCTGTGCATTTGAATCACCATTCTGAGAAAACTGCATGATAAACAAAAATAAAAATACATTTAAACTTCCAGTTCCTGAAGTTGGTATCGCAAAGTGGCAGATCCCACATCCCTTCTTGCAGTGCTTCTTCAGGTGAACTGAACAGCCACTTTCTCACAGATCCAGAACTGCTTTGTCGAACAGGAGTTACGGGCATAAATAAACCCCCCATAAAAGGAGGCACATAAGCTGTTGCCATAGAACACAACCCTATGAAATTAAAAGATACGGCTTAATGATATCTTGGTAACATCATGTGATCTCTATGTGGATCATTTGTAATCGTACTGATTTGCCACTGGAATGTAACGTTATTTCCCCCTTGGAGCTATTTTATTTGTGCTAGATAGTCCTTTTGGGTCTAGTGCATGTGATCAAGCTCCATGTTCCTTTGTCATTGCACATGTGACAAATATGAGAAAGTAAGAGGAGGCACACGACTTGTAGAATTTACTGGGTCCCGCTGAATAGACCACACTGGTCCTAAGTCATGAAGTCTTACCAGTTTGTCGCTTCCTTTGAAAAGGCGGTTCCATCCTCCCAGTACCAGCTGCCCCTTTCAGATATGTATGATAATCCAACCCAGTAAAACTGTGAATCCTGTGGCAGAGAAACCTGTAAGCATGAGAAAATTATCACAACAGTGTTTAAAAACGTAGATCTAAATTCCTGTATCTTCCAGCCATGAGGGTTCTGCAACCAAAGGAGGTAAATCTTACTCAATAGGAGAGTGACCTGTTGTAACTCTCAAACATGCTTCTTTTATATGAGGGTTTGCAGGCTGCTCTGATTGTAAGATTATTCAAATACCATTGTTTCTTCAATTGCCTCAAGACAAATATACCTTGGATTTGTAAAAACACTGCTTTTAAAACAAACAAACAAATAAGCAGCTTTATCTGGTCTGCCTTTGGGTATCTCCACCACATTTGGGTACCTGCAGTTTAGACACAGATATGGGCGTGCTGTTTAAGCCACAAGCAGAGGCAGCAGAGATCTGGCCAACAGATCCAGTGGAGCCTGAGAAGTGATTCATCCCACCCAGTGGAAGTACTACTGAACAGGGACTGTTCAGGTGTCTCCCAGCAGAGTTAACCATGATTCTGACCTTGGGATGCTGCTAAACTCAATCATTAGCCATTTCTCCATTTTCTGTTTTATCTCTACCCATCTGATTTTCACTTCGGAAAAAAAAAAATCCAAAAGGCCAGCCTTTATGCCTTAAAATAAGAGTTGAGATCCCCCATCTGAAACTTCCTCCATCTGGGGAAAAGGAGAGAGATTTCCAGGGAAGCTTGTTTCCTTTTTAAAGTTTTTAGCAAAGAAAAAAGTAAGGATATCTGGGCTTTTGTGTTTTAATAGCTGTTGAAAAAGAAATTCCCAGCTCTGTGTGTACAAAAAGGGAAAGTTTGGTCTTGGCAGCAAATTACAGATTGGTCGTTAGTCAGCAAAACCCTCCAATTAGTAAGACTCCTTAAAATAATTAAAGCCCTTAACTTTTTTGAGTCATCATAATATAATCTTCTGCTGTCTAGCCTTTATGCCATCATTAACACCACTCTGTGAGGGTAGCACAAGGTCAAAAAACAGCCTTTTACCGTCACTTTGCACTGCAGCGTGCAAATGGCACTACCGTGGTGAATCGGCTGCTCTCTAGACTTCACGTAGGTGATTTCACCATTTGTCACAGCACCCAACTTCGAGAAAAATACATATGTGCACAGTAAATGACCAAAGTGTTTTCTGCCTGCGAGATTGCCGGATTTTAAAACCCGTGGCACAAAGGAACGCAGGAGGTTAAGACCGTACCATTTTTGCTCTGTCTTTTAGCACAAGAAGAGTGGAGTTTCTTGAGGAACAGAACTCCTGGCTTTGCTTCCATGTCTTCTTCTGCTTGGAAATGTAGAAGCAGTTGTCAGCTCCGGTGTTGTGCCAGCTGGCTGGGCAGAGGGCACAGTTTGTGTCTAGAAACCAGAGAGAACATTAAACAGACCTGCGAGGAGTGGAGGGGCTTTAGCTCCTGGCTTGACTGAGAAGGGAATGAGGGTAGCCGTGAATGAGCTGAGCTCCTCAGGAGTGAGAGACAAGTTGTTTTGCTTGTTAGTGTCGACATATCTGCATCTCAGATAATACCACTGTTAAACCAGACACTAACTGGCCAGATCTCTTCCCTGTCATTTTGTAGTCTCTCAGTCAACGGCCTCTGAAAAGGGGGTGATTTGTGTTGACATAACAAACACATTTACCATTTTCCTCCTTCCCTTCAAAACACAAGGCTTCCCTCATTCCCTGCAGCTTCTTTCCTTCCTCAGCATCCTTGGAAACCTGAAAAACTGAAGGGCAAGAAAGTGCTCATCAAAGATGGTTCTTAAGGATTTCTACCTTTGATTTGTGGGGTTTGGCATTGTTTTGTTCTTTGTCTACTTCATCTGTATGGCCGCCATTGTGTGGACATCATCTGCATCGTCTTCACCAGGAGGGTGTGCAGCACTGGAAGAGGTCACTTGGGTAGGCAGGAGCATGTCTGCCTTTTGTCATCTGGACAAAGCTCCAGATGATTTTACCTGGGCCTGGTGATAGTCCAGCTTTGAATGGTGGGGAGGAAAGGGTGGGTGTCGGTCTAGAACCCTGAAGCATTGCCTCTGAGCTAACATTTCTGTGATGCCATGGACCACCCTGTAGGTCCTGGGCACTTGCAACTGCTTCCCTCCTGGCAAAAAGAAGCCGCAGACTCTCTGTCTCTCCTTCCAAACGTCATGTGGCATCACCTTTGTTTGCCAATTGCAATGTTTCTGGGGAAAGTGCTGTAATGGCTGGGCAAATGCACTGGTCACAATGCTTCGATGCCGGGATTGCCCTCCCTGCAAAGAGCCTGCACCCAGGAACGAGAGGGACCTGTGACGCGTTCCCGTAGCAGTCACCGGGGGGGCACCGTGACAAAGTGGGGGCTACCGGGAGGAGCTTCTGCCTGTGGGAACTAAGGACTGCAGAAATGGGCTGGGGTGAGGGGTTAGGGTTGGGGTTAGGGTTGGTGAGCAGTTAGGGTTAAGGCTAGGGTTAGGCTTTAGGGTAAGACTTAGGGGTATGGGTTAGGGTTAGGTTTAAGTTTGGGTTTCGGGTTGAGGTTAGGCTTAGGCTTAGGGTCATTCTGATTAAGGTTAGGTATTAGATGTAAGGGTTAGGGTTTGGGTTTAGAATTAGTGTTGGCTTCAGGTTTAGGGGGTTTGTTGGTGCTTAGCAACATGTTTAGAGAGTAGCTTTAGTGTTGGTGTCATTAAGGTTAAGCTTAAGTTTAGGGGTATAGTGTTAGGGTTTAGCTTAGGAGTTAGTTTTAAGGTTAGGGTAACTTAGGTTTAGATCTTACATTAGGATTAGTGTAACCCTTAGGGTTAAGGTAACTCTAAGTGTCGATATACTGTTGACACTCAGCCGCAGTTACTTCTGTGGGAGAGCTGGACCGTTTGCCCTTCTTGCCATGGTATTTCCGTTGGGGTACAGGGAGAGCAGGGTCAGTCTTCAGGGAGAGCAGAAGCAGTCGTACATCTGGAATTCCCTCCTATGTCAGCAGCTTGGTACTCCACAATACTTACACAGAGCTAGGAGGGCTACCAGACCCGTCAGCAGCACCAGGCACAAAGTGAGGAAAGCAAAGGCCACTGGCCGCCACGAGGAAGATGAAGCAGAGGCTCCTGAGACAAACAGAAGACCCATTCAGCAAGAAAACCAGCACCTCTCATTCTCACCGAGAACAGTTGTTCAGTGAGGCTGTGGTGTTTCAGAGTAAACCGTCCTCTCATGAGCCAGGCACACAGATGAGATTTTGCAGCTCCCACAGTCCTGGAAACAATAAAGCAGTCTCTAAGACTTCTCTACCTTGAAAATGAAAAAATGCCACCCAGGTTTGGCTCATTTTGGAACCTGTGACTGGCATTTTTAAGTGATTGCAATATTTGAACGTTCAACTGTGCGTCTTTCTTCAGGCTCTATCTCTGAATTTCCATTGTGGTTCAATGTCTAATCAGGAGTACAGTTCTCCTGAGTTTTACAACTGACTATCCCCTCATTACAATATTTTCTTTTATATATATATATATATGGAGGAATTTTTTCCCTTTTGGGAATCAGTGCTCTGCAAATGACAGTAATGCTCTTTCATGTCTATTCTAGAGCATTGAGGTTAATTGAAAAGTATCAAATATTTTACTGGAGTGCACATCAGATATTTTACCAGAGTACAGTGCATCAGAGCAGGCCCCTCAGAGACTAACCTTTTGTTAGGTGAGAAGAAACACTTTCTGGAGGTGTCCAGAAGTCCACGTAAACTTTGCAATGAAAACTTCCCTAGCCAAAGGGAGATGATGCTAATCCTCGCCAGCTAAGGTAATTAGAAGAGACTGCAGATGACACCATACTGGGGTGGTCACTGATATGCTGGACGGGGGTAGGCTTCCTTCTACAGAGGCCTAAAAATCCTCGGAATAAGCTGAAAGTGCAACATCTCAACAAAGGCAAATGTGAAGTCTGGCTCCTGTAACAGTACAATTCCACGCGTCAATATGGGTAGGAGAGTGACTGGCTAGAAAGCAGCTATGCTTCAGGGTCATAGAATCACAGAATCACAGAATGGTTTGGGTTGGAAAGGAGCTTTAACAATCATGTGGACCTAAGCCCCCCTGCAGTGGTCAAAGAGACCTTTGGCTAGACCAAGTTACTGAAAGACCCACCCAACCTGGGCTTACACACTGCCAGGAATGGGGCACCCACAGCCTTTCTGGGCAACCTGTTTCAGTGCCTCACCTTGTCCACAGGGAAGAACTTCTTCCTTATATCTAGTCTGAATCTACCCTCTTTCCTTTTAAAGCCATCGCCCCTTGTCCTGTCACCACAGGCCCTGGTAAGCAGAGTCTCCCCATCTTTCCTGTAATCCCCCTTAAAGTATTGAAAGGCCACAAGAAGGTCTCCCCAGAGCCTTCTCTTCTCCAGGATGAACACTCCCGACTCTCTCAGCATGTGCTCATAGGAAAGGTACTCCTCAGATCATCTTTAAGACTCTCCACTGGACTCGTTCCAATAGGTCCGTGTCCTTACCAGGCCCTGGTGGAGAAGCTGAACGTGAGTCCTTGAGGGTGCCCTTGTGGCAGCGAAAGCTGACCGGCACTGGGCTGCACTGACAAGAGTGCAGCCAGAAGGTCAAGAGAAGACATTATTTCACTCTACTTGACAACCATGAAGCCACATGTGGAGTATCATGTCCAGTAGTGGGTTTCCCAGTTCAAGAGAAATGTCCGCTAGCTGCAGACTCCAGCAGAGGAACACTGAGTTGGTCAGGGAGCTACAGAGAGGCTGATGTGGCTGAACGCTGTTTAGTCCAGAGAGGAGAGGGCTAAGGCAAGACCTAATTTCAGTCCTCCACTGCCTATAAGGGCTCTCTAGATGGAGCCAGACTCTACTAGAGAGCCACAGGGAAAAGACGTCCTACAACAGTCACAAGTTGCATCAGAGAAACTTCCAACTAGGTGTGAGGAAAAAAATCTCCCCCTTCAGCACTGGAAGAAGGCTGTGAGATCTTTATCCCTGGAGGTTTCCAAAATTCAAGTGAACAATGTCCTGAGCAACTTAATCAGCCTTCAGAGCTAGCCCTTTTCAGCAAAACATTGGAAAAGATGAACTATAGGGGTGTCTCCCAACCCTATTTGTTCGTAAGACTATCTGCTTTACATGTTCTCTGTGCGTATCAGGAAACTATTTTAAGAGTTTTCTGAGCTTTCCAGCCTGTTTCTTTCCAGGAAGCTCTGCCCCTAGACCATATTCCCTAATATTTTATCCTTGTTTTTCTGGATGCTGCTTCTCGAAGAGCTTCTCCTCCATCCTCCTTGTCAAGTGGTCATTCTCAATGGCTAGCCACAGATCTCTTCCAGACAGCACCAGAGTAACATTAGTCAAGTCATTGTCTACTTGACCCAAACTGCGAAGAGCAGTTTGATGGTATCTGTTTCACACATAAGCCACATGGTGAATTTATGAGCATCAGCAACTGTTCTCAAGTCGTCGTTTCATGGTCTCAGGCATTCCATGGGCACAATCTACTACCTTAGTTAACTCTCAGCTTGTTTGTAGACAAACTTTGAGCATAAACAAAATCAAAGTGTACACTCCTATCAGAGCTTGTATTCACTATTAAGACAGATAAACAGTGCACCTTTCTACTCCCCATAGCTGAGAAAATTACTTCTGTTTCCAAGGCTCCCATGATCTGATAAAACTGTAGTGCCTTTCTCTCTTGTAGTGCCCTGCTGTAATAAATGAGTCCTACCAAAAGAAAAAAAATCCATAGGATGGTGGAATTTTCTTTCGTGTTGAAGTAAATGGAAAAACTATTTGAAGATAAATAAACAGAAAAAATAGCATGTGTGATCATAAGCAATAGCACACAAGACTCCATTGTGATTATTCTTTCTGCAGTTTCTATGAACATTATTCTAAGAATATACCAGAAAGTTCAGAAGGAGACTAGAACAATCAACATAAGCACTCCAATTTGAGTTATGAGCTGATTTAAAGAGAAAAGCTGATTTCCATCTGTACTTACCGTTTACTGTAACAGAGCTGTCTGGAGCCTTAAATGCAGAACATTTGTTGCTGCTCGAATATCTAGCTGTAATAATTGAAGATGAGGGTCGTAAATTTAAAGCGGTGTAGCCTTCCTCATCCTCCATCTGCAGCTCGTCACACTCCTTTGCTGCAGTAGCCGTGTGTTGGGCGTAGGGGCACCCTGCAGTGAGACCAATGCTGAGGCGGTGAGAGGGGTTCACGTTTCAGCATGTCTGGTGAAACCACGAAGGAAGCTGGCTTGGTTCTGATTACTGTGTCATAGTCAGGGAAACACGCTGAAAGGATGTTGAGGAGCCAAAGTGACACTGTCAAAGACGGGCATTTTCCTCCTGAATGTGAAGATGGCGAGTCTCGGTTTCAGGCTGGAACCCAAGACTGTTTCATTCAAGTCTCCACCTGATCTGACCCCGTAAACAGAGCGAACATCGGGATTTTCTGCCTCCTGAAAGAAAGACACTCTAGAAATACTTGTTACTTCGAGTTCCGGTGTGAAAGAGATCTGTTCGTGTATTAGGGCACGAATACAGCACAACAGCTGCCTGCAAAGCCATGGGCTGCGTTTCCATACACTGTTACGAAATAAATGAAAAGTGTAATTATTTTGCAAGGAATCACTGAAATCAATGGTAGAAGGAGGAAAGCTGAGTTGAAAGGATGGGGAGGCCAGGAGCTGGCAGGATTCACGTGACCACTCAGCCTGTGTCAGAGGAGGGCCAGCCTACATGGAGTACCTCTCCCCTTGCACTGTACGCAGAAGGCACTGTGCTCATCCATCCTCACTCCCCACCTCTAACTCTGCGCTCTACAGCTCTAGTGCTGAGCTGAAGTTCTAAAGCATCTTCAGAGACCAAGTCTCAACAGAGCACTTGGCCAGACATGATGA
>NW_010427296.1:114464-119882 GCF_000710305.1 Buceros rhinoceros silvestris | reverse complement strand
CAGCAGGAAATTGCGGGAGGAATTCTGGTGGTAGCAGTTCCTGCTCTCGTGTGTGAAGTTCAGGGTCTCCCATTTGCAAAATAACATCAACGTACTGGAAATACACTGCAACGACTCGGCTGTTCTTCCTGCTTCACTGCGGAGAGGACAGGTTCTTTTCAGAGCAGAAATACCTCTGGCTGCTTGTGCTTCCTGTATGACATTTACCTGTGTGCAAGGAGAAGGTATGATGGAAAAGTCTGGAGTAAGGGGTGCTTACAGTCAGTTTTGTTGCACAGGGAGACACACACAAGGAGTAGCAGTCACGGTGTATCCATGGTGTATCCCTAATATCCTCATAAAACCCTCATGCTAAATATGGTGTGACAGTACTTGTCTGTCGGGCCTCAAAACCAGATGTTGTCGCCTTAGTGTAAAAAGGGCTTTTCTGCGGGTAACGGGGAGTCACATGTGTCTGTGCCACCGAATGTAGTTGCAAGTTTTCATGAGAGTAACATCTTCAGTCTTAGCCATGACCTCTCCAGCATGTAGTGAAACACCTTTGTTGGAACTTTTCTCCAGCCTGATGTTTCTTCTGGAGAGAAAACAGGAGGTAAAGTTCTATTCTTGTATTTTGGTAGCTCTGAATTCCTTCAGCAGCTGGTTAATTATATTACTCTTTTTTTTTTTTCTCCAGGTAACTTATTAAAACAGATCCTTCTGCAAGAAGAAAATAAGTAATAACAGCAGTAAGATGGGGCTTTATCATCGTGTTCTGTGTTCTTGTAAGGATGCAGGGCAGGCAAAATTTCTTGTTTTTTCAGTCTAAAGTGAAAAGAAAGTAAACTAAGGCAGGAAGTTTGGGTGGACTCTTGAACACAGCCCATGTGTAAATGCTGTCATCAGGCTGGACAATCCAGCTGTGTTTATTAAGCAGAACTTGAAAACTGCGTGACTCAAGTCCGTGACTGGGGAGGGGAGGGGAGGAGGAGTGGAATTTAGCCTTGGGAAACTTGCCGTTGAATGGAACTGTGATTAAAAAATGCCACCTCAGCCAGTACATGGAGAGGACATTTCTGTGTTTCTTCCCCTGTCAGGGAAAGCTCCTTTCAGTGGAAAGGGGATGCGGTCAGGCTGCGCGCATCCTTACGTATCTACCTGGTTACAGCACCATCAGGGTGCGTCCTTTTGCAGTTACCACCTTGCTGGACCAGGTTCGCTGCAACCATCTGGACACCTGCAGCGTCCAGAACGGTAGGACACTCCTGTCTTTCTTCTCTGGGGTGAGCCTGTCTGTCTGTCTCTCTTTCTTTCTTCGGTGCTTCAGTCATTTTTGGAGGAGAAGAAGCTGGCTCCTCCCGTTTCAGTAGCACAGCACACTCTGTCCCCACCACACTCTAACCCTGTCCCGTCACACCTGCAGTTGCTGCACCAGGGACCATTCTTGGGCTGGCCCAAAAGTTCGACCCACAAGATGAAGGTCACAGCAAGGTTTGATGTAGTCTCGTGGCTGCCTGTCAGTATGGGGAGCTGTCAATCTCAGGTCATGTTTATCTTCAGCAAGCTGCAGAAACACCTAGTACATGGAACTGGGGCATTTTCACTAGGGCTGGGTTTGCAGACCCTTGTTCAGCACGTTAAGTGAGTAGGACGGCATTCCAGGAAATATCCTGAAAATACATGAGAGGAGGTTCTGTTCATGCTTCTAACCCTAGCATATCTCTTGCAAGAGATCAAAAGATCGAAAACTGGAAAAGTCAAAAAGAAGAGCAGGTTATTACTGAAAAAAAGAAAGAAAAAGGAAAAAAAAAAAGAGAGCCCTAATGGTGCCAGGAAGAAGTATAGAGCGTGGAAGAGAAGTAGGCAGTCATAGCTGAAGGAGAAGATATCTCCTGTGACACCTGCACAAGTCCTTATGAATCCCCATGCTCCATAGAGCACATAGGATTGTTGATACAGTTTGGGAACACTTTTGTCCCATCTTCTGAGGGTATCGGTGTCTGTGTGTTGTGCACTCCAGGCTACTAGTGTATCAAAGCACGCAGAGCAACAAGACACTAAAAGTGACTCCTAAACGGAAATATTTAATCCTCGTCACAGGTTATATTACAGTTGTACAGTTACGAGCTGACGAGTGGTGTTAGGACTCCATCAGAGGATGCTGGCAGAGGAGCAGTATCTTTACATGCTGGCCTTGTCACTGTACTTTTTTTCCTGGCCATCCCTTTTGGCCATTTTGTCCATCACTTGTGTTTGGATCTGGAATGACAGACTTGGGTCACTGCTGGAGCCCGTCACCATGCCCGTTTCCTTACTATGAAGATGTTTTTACAGGTGTCTGGGAGAGAATAAAGGCAGGGAAATGTATTAGGTCTGATCCAAAATATTTAAAATCTCGCGTGAGAGTTCTCAAGAACAAAATAAAAAATTCCAACCTTGCTGAACGTCTCCTAGCTTCTCACGGTGATTTTAGTCTGACAAACCAGTCCTCCTGCCAATGGTGGTTACCTCGCTGTAATTGGATGGCAGGCTTTTCACAGATAAAGTATAGCGTGTCTGTACATCGTCCGTAACTTGCGCCACGGTTATAAAAGTATGCACAGTATTCTTGGTAGTACTTATTCTTTGGCCTGGGAAAGAAAAATCTTTGTTGTCACATCTCACCTCATTCAAACGGTGGGCCCTTGTCGCTTTGAAGAAGAGCTGTCTTTGCAAGAATTACTCATGTGGCTTTCACGAAGGTCTATAACACCAACAAGGAAACAAAGCATGCAGTGACATCGTGCACCCACCCCTAGGAGGCTGACCCCACCCTGACCACCTCCAGCAGACTCCAAGGGTGGATTCCAAGCCATTTCTTGTACCTGGCAATAAGAAACGCGAACTCCTGGCTACCAGCTGGAGGGTGTCAGTGGCTGTTTCAACACAAATGTTAGGAGGAGGCTGACCAACAAAGACAAGGAAAATTGGCAGAGCCGGATTGAAAAAGAGGGGAAAAAAAGACTGTATTTCTGAATCATGTCTTACATAAAAATAAAAGAGTGTAAAATCAAAAGCATGAAACGAACCACCTTTCCATTGGAGGTTTTCCTTGTGTCCTCACTGAAACAAGATGTCAAATACAAGAGAAACGTACGACATTCACAGTCAATCTGACACCAAGTTGTGGAAATACTTTTTTTGGGGGGGTACTTCTTTGCCCAGTAATACTGCGTAGATCACCCTCCAATGAGGACAGTGCAGGAAAGTTGCCCACTTACCAAGACTGTTGTTCTGTATGAACTGTGTTGTCTTCCCAATACCAGTCTCCCTTTTCATGTCTATATCTTAATCCAATCCAGTATATTTCCCCAGGAAATTTGTTTGCTACCAGTTCCTATGCAGAGTAAGGACAATTCAAAACAGGTTTTGGGTAAGATATTAAAAATAAATATTTAGTCTCAGAAGTTGAAAGCATCGATGGAAATTGCTTAAAGAACAGAAATACTCCAAACTGTTAACCTGTCAGGACAAGTTCTGCTTTTAAAGGAAAAGCCTAGTATCAAAGGAGAAAGGACAGTAGAGCTGTTCTTAATCAGAGAGGAAAAGTCACCCTCATGAGCCTGTTTTAAACCCTCTGGATGAAACACTGGATGGCTTTCAAGAATCATTCCTTCCCCTTTACTCTGTCCTTATCACTTGCCAACAGTGAAAAGGAATCCTCTGCAGGGAGCTGTTGGGTGTGATTTGTTGAACCTTCACACTTGGCTCTAGTATCGTTAACTTACTGCCCAAAGCTGGACGTGACACAGAGAGGAGGTCTTAGAGTTAAGCATTTAGCCATGTTGTGTTCTTCAAAACTGCTCTGAGCAGAACAGATGAGAACGTAGACCCAAATAATGCAGCCCTTCTCACTGCTGCTTAAGGGAAATCTCTAAAGATTTGAACTACATTTTTCTGCTGTTCTCTTCCTTCCTTCACCCATCATTGTCACTCCCAGTGCACTCCTCCATTTTCTGTTTTCCCCCCTAACTCTCCATGCCGTGAATAGGACGGTCAGAACAGAGTGCACCTCACAACCTTTGCTGTCCCCACTTTCTGAGGGAGAGAATAAAGCTTCTCTCCTTCTGGGAGGAGCCTCATAGCCGGCTGCTCAGTGAGTGGAGAACTGACGTTTGTTGAGTGCTGGAGGGCAGGCAGGCAAGCCCAGCCCTGACTGCCAACTCTTGGGACATCTTTTCTGCCTTCTGTCTTCCAACATGTCTGCTGGCATCCAGAGGCAAAAGCATTATTTCACTCTACACCTGGCATTATCTCTTCCCGCCACAGTTTATTTTCATTTCCTAAAGGATTAGAACAGATTTAAGTAACTTGCTGCCAAGTGTTTGAAGTTTGATTGACAGATGAGATCAACTTTGGTAGAAAGAACTTCTTCCAAATGGGGAGGAGTGGGGTTTGCCTATGGGGAGAGCAGGTTAAAGGAGGTTTTCACACCAGTATCGTACCAAATACTTGAATGGATCTGTAATACTTGCTAAGGTAGTCAAATCATTGCCCACAACAAAGGAGCCATGAACTTGCTTTCCCTAGTCATCCCAGTAAGCAGCCAGCCATGGGAAGCCGAGGCACGATGGTCTGTCTCCAACCACCAGCCACTCAAAGGGCCACACTTTGTGTGGTGATGACCAGTCCTATGCCTTAGGACCACCCAGGACAACCTAAGCACTGCGGAAAAACTCCTGCTCTAAGTGCCGTTTAAGAAATTACGTGTGAGGGGAGTAGCTGAGAGGGTGCATGGACTTCCTGCATCAGAAAGAGAGAAACCAGTCCATACCAGCTTTGCTTTCTCTTTTGCCAGAAGAAGAGTAGAGTTTTGTGAGGAACAAAAGTGTTGACTCTGTTGCCAGTTCTTCTTTTCTTTGGAGAGGTAGTAACACGTATCTCCACCTTCCCACTTCCAGTTTGCAGGGCACAGCACACAGTTTGGGCCTGGAAAAGGGAAAGCATCACCCTGTTTCTGTTCCCAGGCTGTCCCTCACAGAATAGCACTGTTGGCCTGTGACAAGAAGATTTGTAGGGACTGAGGATGTGTGAGATGGTCCTCATTCAGTCAAAATTGCACTGCAGTCCCCCAAGGTCCAGGTAATGACAGGGATGAAAAGTGAATCGTCCCCCTCTCACTCCATTCTTTAAGCACTGGGAGGAGGTTCAGGTATTGCAAGTGGGATTTATTTTGCCTGACTTTAGGAGTCTACCAAGGTGACATGAGTTGACCCATCTGCATTTCCATTTTAGTCAATGGACAGAAGTAGGAGGGTCTCACACGTGCTTTTTCTGTCATTTCAAATGTCTTTCATGGGGGGAAACAGAGTGTGTTGTTGCACTACTGATTTCTCCTGGCTGACTGAACAGAAGACCTGGACAGCTTGTCTGTGGAACAGGAATGAAATCACATTTCCC
>NW_010427296.1:112418-114343 GCF_000710305.1 Buceros rhinoceros silvestris | reverse complement strand
CCCTACAGTCACAACAGGATCCCTTTGCCCCAAGGCCCTACTCCTCAGGGTATGATTTCTGAAGAGAACTGTTTCTCTGGCTGGCTCGTTGTCAGATGCTGCTTAAACAACCGAGCTGTGGCAAACTGATTTCAGAAACAGTCCTTGCTGTCGGAGGTGGGGAATGAACTTCCTGGTTGGTGTAGCTGTGCTTCACCGCACAACACTTCTGGCTTTAGGAGGTTCCTGTCTTACCTGGGGTCAGTACTGGCACACTGCCCTCTGTGTGGAGTGCTGTTCACACAGAGTGTAGTGAGTTTTTTACTTCTCAGGCACCACTGTAAAATTGTTTATTAGATACAGATGAGCACTATATAGAGATCCCTGAACTCGTGGTGACGGGAAGCGGCACGTCCAGGAGGCATCCCTTTTCTTTGGAAACTAAATCCTGAAGCCCTGGTACCGCTGCTAGCGCCCACATGGCCAGGCTGGGTACCTCTCTGCAGGCACTGCATGAGGCTGGCATGCTCATTGCCTACTTTAAAGGTGGTCACATCTGAGAAGACACAAGCTCACCTGAGGAGACAGACCTGAGCAGACACAGAAGACACATCTCATTTCCTTCCCCGCATGATGAAAGATAAGCCCTCATCAAAATGTGCTGATTTACCATTATTTTGAAGGTCTTTTTCCCCTTGTAAGCACAGCTGATTTCCTATTGCTTGCAGCATATTTGAGAAATTTGCATGCAGCACGTTCTTTGTTGTGTTGAGGTCTCTGAGTTGTGTCCTGTAGTCCTTGGGAATCTGGAACACTGCAATTCACAGAATCACAGAATGGTTGGGGTTGGAAGGGACCTCTGGAGATCATCTAGTCCAACCCCCTGCTAGTGCAGGTTCTCCTAGAGCAGGTTGGACAGGATCGCCTCCAGGTGGGTTTTGATTATCTCCAGAGGAGACTCTATGTCCTCTCTGGGCAGCCCGTTCCAGCGCTTCATCCTTCTCAGAGTAAAGAATGAGATATTTTCCTGTGCTGTCCTTCAGAAAGAGTGGGACGCAGATAGGGATTGTCTTAGCAGAACATTAGGGATAAATAAAGCATTTGGGATAAATGTTATTCCTCCCTGAAGAGTTGCAGGCAAGGGCTGCTGAGATGGAGCACATTTGCCTAGTGGATTATTAATTGCTTGGCTGTGAGTGAACAACAAAATTCAAGTGTCACTTTTTGTCATATACTGCCGTTGTGTATCTTTCTTTTATATTGTTTTCCAGGATGTGTTTTTTTCCGAAGAATGTGAACTTCAGCTCTGGATCACAGTGGAATTCTTGTGAATGGGAGGTAATAGGCACAACCTGTTTGTTGTGACACAAAGCCCTTCCCTTCCCTTCCCTTCCCTTCCCTTCCCTTCCCTTCCCTATCGAAGATGAACACCCTCCACCATTACTCCGTACAGCAGGATTGTGGATACACTTTTTAGGAGACCCCACACTGGCAGCCAGAGCAAGCAGTGAGCCTCCTGCTCCACCCCTTTCCTGCTCCCCTCCATTTCTAGCCTCATCACACACAGGAGAGGACAAAGATGCTGCAGCAAGGGAAAATATCTGGTTTGCCTGTTCTCAGTTGAATCAGAAACTGCAGCTGAAGGAGATGTCAGTCTGGTGTTACTCAGTAGCTTGAGCCCCCCAGCAAACAGGAGAACGTCAGTACTTACACAAAACAGCCAGGACCACCAGCGCCATCAGCGATAGCAGGAACAGCATGGAAAATACCAGGACTATTGGCCGACAAGAGTGAGAAGACGTGGGAGGCCCTGGGAGGAATTCAGTCATGAAATGGAGGTGAACAAAGGGAGTGGTGAACACACTGGCCTCGTTACGTTACATTCATCTTTGAGATGTGTCGGTCAATAGATAATTGCTTTGACTTTACGGTTGCATATTCCTGCT